>NC_080379.1:31445621-31747307 GCF_014773155.1 Arachis stenosperma | reverse complement strand
TACTCCTTGAGAGGGATCACCAATGATGAAGTCATGAGGATAACCCCTCATGGACTTCCATTATCTAGGCTTCTTTTGTGGTGTTGAGCTTTGATGAGTTTCTGTTGGTCTCACTGTTTCAGTTTCTCGTGCTGTCTCAGGAGACAAAATGGAAATGTCTCCTCCATTCTGACGAGACAAAACTGGACTGGCAGATTCTTCATTTTGGGCAGACTTGGGATTTTCTTTACTTGTTCCAGCTTCTTCACAATCTGAATCATTATCTATCACAGTACTGGGAATTAAATTAGAGTCACAAAAAGTAACATGTATGGATTCCTCTATGGTTCTATGTTCTTTGAGATAAATCCTATAGGCTTTGCTAGTGGTAGAGTATCCAACAAACATTCCTTCATAAGATTTTGGATCAAACTTGCCAAGATTTTCTTTGTTGTTAAGCACAAAACATTTGCATCCAAAAACATGAAAATACTTAAGATTTAGAGGGGTTCCTTTCCATAGCTCATAAGTAGTTTTCTTTAACCCTTTTCTAATAATGGACCTATTCAAAATGTAACATGCTGTATTTACAGCTTCAGCCCATAGGAATTTTGGAACCTCATTTTCACATAACATAGCCCTAGTCATTTCTTGAAGGCTTCTATTCCTTCTTTCAACAACCCCATTTTGTTGAGGTGTTCTAGGACATGAGAAATTATGAGTAATTCCAAAGTCATCACAGAATTTTTCAAAGTGTTGATTTTCAAATTCTTTTCCGTGATCACTTCTTAAATGGGCCACTTTTAAATCCTTTTCATTTTGAATTTTCTTGCAAAGGGTTGAGAAAGCATGGAAAGCATCATTTTTATGAGCAAGAAAAAGTACCCAACCAAATCTAGAGTAATCATCTACCACTACCAAATCATAGTGTTTACCTCCTAGACTTTGAGTTCTTGTTGGACCAAAAAGATCAATGTGTAACATCTCTAATGGCCTTTTGGTTGAAATTCCATCTTTTGGTTTAAAAGAGGATTTTACTTGTTTGCCTAATTGACAAGCATCACAAGTAAGATCCTTATCAAATTTGATTTTAGGAATTCCTCTAACCAGATTTTTCTTTACTAGCTTAGAAATTTGGTACATGCTAGCATAACCCAACTTTCTATGCCATAGCCATTTTTCAGATTCAAGAGAAGTAAAACATGTTACTTTTTGTTCCTTCAAGTCCTCAAGAGTTAATCTATACACATTGTTGCATCTTTTACCTTCAAAAAGAATATCCCCATTTTTTTTCACAAACAACCAAACACACAAACTTTCTAAAAATAACTTCAAAACCTAAGTCACACAATTGGCTTACACTAAGTAAATTATGTTTCAAACCATTTACAAGAAGAACATCATTTATATAAGATGAAAAGCTTTTACCAACTTTTCCAACGGCCACTATCTTTCCTTTACCATCATCACCGAAAGTGACAAGTCCTCCATCATATTCATCAAGCTTTATGAAGAAGGTTGTCTTTCCGGTCATATGCCTAGAGCATCCCTGTCCATGTACCACATATTTTCCTTCCTCTTGGATGCTAGGCATACCTACAAAAATGAGCTCAAGTGACCTTAGGTATCCAAATCTTCTTGGATCTTTTCACGTTAAACCATCTCCTATGTCCTAAATTATTGTAATAAAAAATAACTTTGTAAACTTTATCACCAATCATTCTTTCACCAAAGAAACACTGAACGGGAAAATGACCGTTTCGGTTGAATAGCCTACAAAACCTTGGGGTTGCTGTTTTGTTAAAGTAGGTGAAATCTTGAAACCTTGTGTCATTGGATGAAGAAGCTCTATCTTTAAAAGAAGGTTTCTTATCAGATTTATAAAACCCCAAACCCGCTTTATCAAAGAGTGGTTTTTGACTAGCCAATATTTGATTTAAATTTTCAGAACTTTGAGTAAATTTGGCTAAGTCATTTTCAAGACTTTTAACCTTTTTCAGCAACTCTTCATTTTTCTTAAAACAGTTTACATATGCAACTACCGAATGATCACTTTCGCAACTTCTAAGTTGAGCTTTCAACTGCTTATTTTCTTCCACAAGATCACAAGCAGTTTCGGCCTCCCTTAGCTTTTCTTTGAGAAAATTATTTTCAGCTTTAAGGATGGTAATTTGTTGTTCAAGATCTTGATTATCAAGAAGAAAGCATCTTATTTTTTCAGATAGGTGATCTATCATAAGATGAAGGTCTTCAGTGTCAGTGTTTTGAAAGAATGCCTGATCTATATGATTTGCCATGAGACAAGGCTGTGACTTGGTCTCAGATTCTTCATCACTGTCTGAGTCATTTTCCAAGTCTTCCCATGATGCCATCAGACCCTTCTTCTTCCCCCTTTTTTGCTTCTCCTCCTTCTTTAACTTGGGACAATCAGATTTGAAGTGCCCCATTTCCTTGCAGTTGTAACAAGTTACTTTGCTAAGGTCTTTCTTCACTTTTCTTGAGCTGCCGCCTTTGCCTTTGAACTTCACCATTTTCCTGAATTTTTTGGCAAACAACACAAATTCATTTTCAGAGGAGTTATCACTGGATTCATCATCCATAGGGTTAGTCATAGAAAAAAAAGTAATTCCTTTCTTTTTTGAATCCTTTTTTAAATAAGTATTTTCAAAAGCAAGAAGGTTTCTTCTCAGATAATCAAAAGTTATGGAATCAAGACTACTGCTCTCAGAAATAATTAAAGCTTTTGTTTCCCACTCTTTAGTGAGATATCTCAACATTCTTCTCACAAGCACAGAATCAGAATGTGTTATTCCCATAGCATCCAAGCCAACAATGATGGTGTTGAACCGTTCGAACAGTTCATCAATGAATTTTCCTTCCTTCATTGCAAACATTTCATACTCTCTGTTTAATATGTCTATCCGAGTCTTCTTTACAATAGTAGTTCCCTCATGAGTGATTTGCAGTTTGTCCCAGATTTCCTTTGCTGTTGTGCATCGTGACACCCGTCGGTATTCCTCGAAGCTGATAGCACAATTGAGCAAACTTACAGCTTTAGCATTTAGCTCAACCTTCTTTCTATCTTTCTCGGTCCAGCAAGCTTCTGGTTTAAGTGTGACTACTCCTTCAGCACTTGTGTTGGTTGGAAATTGAGGACCTTCTAGGATGATCTTCCAAAGCCTATAGTCTACTGCTTGTACAAAGATCTTCATTCTGTCCTTCTGTAAAAGAGGCAGTCTGTTGCTTGATTGTCCTTCTGTAAGATTATAGGACACCAAATTTGTACCACTGCTTTCTGCCATGTGTATCTTTTCTCCAAGCTGCAAAGCTTGATCTCTTTGAGACCAAGCTTTGATACCAATTGATGGTTTTCAGTGGCTAAGAGAAGGGGGGTTGAATCTTAGCCCCCTTTTTTCTTGATTACACTTTCTGGTTTTTGAGGAGACTTTTTTTATTTTTGTCTCGTTCCTAGCCATGAGACTTTTCTTTTTGTCTCGTCACTTGGCATGAGATATTTTTGGTTTTGGCTCCTGTGCAGTAGAAATAGAAATGGAGTAGAAGAGAGAGAAAATTACACCCAGATATATCCTGGTTCAGTTGCTAAGTGCAGTGCAGCCTACATCTAGTCTCCATCACAACAATGATGGAATTTCACTATAATCATTCTGATTACAAACTGTAAAGTGCTAACCCAACTTACAAGGGAATTCCCACAGAATCATGAAACACAACATAGATGAACAAAGAAACTCTAAGGACATATATGGCTTTTTCTTTTAATTTTGCACTCTCTGCCTTTTTCCGCTCTATGGCTTTTTCATACAAACCTCACTATTTGCCTTTTTCCATGAGACTCAAGACATGACAAAATTAAATAGAAAAATACAAAACATAATACATTGAAGGAGAAGAAAATCTGTAAGCTTGGGTAGCTATGAGACTTTTGTGCCTTGCATTATCATACTTTCTCCTTGAATCAAACCGTGATTGTTCACCCCTTTTATAGAGAGGAGAAGCCTTCACAGTTGAAACAAAAACCAAGCTTAACTTCTTTTCCTTCACACATAACCGGTTCGGCCAAAGAGAGAGAAGGGTAATCCATGCAAAACCCAACATGCAAATACCTCTAGTTCTTCCTTGGTCATCAGATTTCATCAATCTGAGCGCTCCATCCTTGGCTTGCTCTCCAAGATGGATTTCTGGCCCTTGATGCTTCATGATGATGATGGCTTCATCTGCTCCAATCTCTGCCTCTTCCATCACTTCGCCACACTAGCTACTTTCTATGGTGGTTGAGCAGAATCAGAGACAAGCCATCCTACCAAGGATCTCCTCCTTGCTGACCGAATCTCCTTCTACCTTTTTTGGTATGAAGAAGCCAAGATCTTATCACCATATCTTACCATTCATGGTTGAAGATCTCAGCCACCGCATACTTTATTTTTTTTATGTTTTCTTGCCATCATCATGATGGTCTTTAGACTTGCTTTTCTTTTCCTTTGGTAGCTCATTTTTGCTTCCATGGTTTCCTGGGTATTGTCCGAAAGGAAGAGAGAGATGAGAAAATAGAAAATGTAGAAAGAGAAGCAATCAAGTGTTTTTGAACAATTAAACTAAGGTAAATTAATTTACTTCCTTTTCTTTGCTATTGGTAGCGTGCAGCACTATGACAATCAATCAACTCAACTGCAAATTTCTCTCTCATATTTCCCATGCGATAAATGACAATTAATGAAATTTAGAATCATCACATGGTAAAATGCTTGGATCCATTGGAAGCAATTTTCGCTTTCTTCCTCACTTGATTTTGGATCAAGCATGAGGAACATTCATCAAAATTAAAATTGGGCTTAGCAGCAACAATATTTAATCTGGCCCAGTAAAATTTTGATTCATCCAAACTAATTGGGCTTATGGCAATGTTTGAGTTCTGGCCCAGTTAATCACAAATTGCTTCAGCCACATATTATAGGAAACATACACCAAGGCTGAATGTTGGTTTTGATTTAGGCTTGCAATATTTCTTTTATGTTTCGGCCCAATTATAAAACCTGCAACACAAAATTATTAATTAACATATGTTAAACAAAATTAATTTAATAATTTTGTAATTAATTATTTTAATAATATTTAGTCATCATAAATATAAATTTAGAATTTTTCAAACTCAACATTGTGTATTTATTTTATTTCTGTATTAACAAACTAAAGAAAAAGCGTCTTACTTTACTGCTACAAAACGTTAGTATCAAAATAGTGTTTATTTAATTTATTTATCTGTATTTCAAAAATAAACATTGAAATAAACCACTATTTCAATTCTTTTTAATTTTTAAACCATTTTAATATGTCTACTAACATAAAAACTAAATTATCAAACATTGAGTAAAAACTAAATTATCAAACATTTTAATATGATAGAGGACTTGTCACTTTCGGTGATGATGGTAAAGGAAAGATAGTGGCCGTTGGAAAAGTTGGTAAAAGCTTTTCATCTTATATAAATGATGTTCTTCTTGTAAATGGTTTGAAACATAATTTACTTAGTGTAAGCCAATTGTGTGACTTAGGTTTTGAAGTTATTTTTAGAAAGTTTGTGTGTTTGGTTGTTTGTGAAAAAAATGGGGATATTCTTTTTGAAGCTAAAAGATGCAACAATGTGTATGGATTAACTCTTGAGGACTTGAAGGAATAAAATGTAACATGTTTTACTTCTCTTGAATCTGAAAAATGGCTATGGCATAGAAAGTTGGGTTATGCTAGCATGTACCAAATTTCTAAGCTAGTAAAGAAAAATCTGGTTAGAGGAATTCCTAAAATCAAATTTGATAAGGATCTTACTTGTGATGCTTGTCAATTAGGCAAACAAGTAAAATCCTCTTTTAAACCAAAAGATGGAATTTCAACCAAAAGGCCATTAGAGATGTTACACATTGATCTTTTTGGTCCAACAAGAACTCAAAGTCTAGGAGGTAAACACTATGGTTTGGTAGTGGTAGATGATTACTCTAGATTTGGTTGGGTACTTTTTCTTGCTCATAAAAATGATGCTTTCCATGCTTTCTCAACCCTTTGCAAGAAAATTCAAAATGAAAAGGATTTAAAAGTGGCCCATTTAAGAAGTGATCACGGAAAAGAATTTGAAAATCAACACTTTGAAAAATTGATGGCCTTGCACTCTCCTTTTGGATTCTCTTCTGTATTGCTTGGAAGAGTACTAGGAGGGAGTTCAGTAACTTTCTTACTCAGCTGACCCACTTGTGCCTCCAAGTTTCTAATGGAGGACCTTGTTTTAGTCATGAAACTTTGAATGGTTTTGATTAGATCAGAGACCATGGTTGCTAAGTCAGAGTGGCTCTGCTTAGAATTCTCTATCTGTTGCTGAGAAGATGATGGAAAAGGCTTGCCATTGCCAAACCTGTTTCTTCCACCATTATTGTTGTTGAAACCTTGTTGAGGTCTCTGTTGATCCTTCCATGAGAGATTTGGATGATTTCTCCATGAAGGATTATAGGTGTTTCCATAGGGTTCTTCCATGTAATTCACCTCTTCCATTGAAGGGTTCTCAGGATCATAAGCTTCTTCTTCAGATGAAGCGTCCTTAGTACTGCCTGGTGCAGCTTGCATTCCAGACAGACTTTGAGAAATCATATTGACTTGCTGAGTCAATATTTTGTTCTGAGCCAATATGGCATTCAGAGTATCAATCTCAAGAACTCTTTTCTTCTGATTCGTCCCATTGTTCACAGGATTCCTTTCAGAAGTGTACATGAATTGGTTATTTGCAACCATTTCAATGAGTTCTTGAGCTTCTGCAGGCGTCTTCTTCAGATGAAGAGATCCTCCAGCAGAGCTGTCCAATGACATCTTGGACAGTTCAGACAGACCATCATAGAAGATACCTATGATGCTCCATTCAGAAAGCATGTCAGAAGGACACTTTCTGATCAATTGTTTGTATCTTTCCCAAGCTTCATAGAGGGATTCACCTTCTTTCTGTCTGGAGGTTTGGACTTCCACTTTAAGCTTACTCAATTTTTGAGGTGGAAAGAACTTTGCCAAGAAGGCATTGACTAGCTTTTCCCAAGAGTTCAGGCTTTCTTTAGGTTGTGAGTCCAACCATATCCTAGCTCTGTCTCTTATAGAAAAAGGGAATAGCATAAGTCTGATGAGGATCTTCCAATGGAAGTCCATGGAACTTGCAATTCTGTTGCATTAGAGAAACTAATTGAGGCTTAAGCTCAAAGTTGTTTGCTCCAATGGCAGGGATAGAGATGCTTCTCCCATAGAAGTTGGGAGTAGGTGCAGTAAAGTCACTCAGCACCTTTCTTGCATTGTTAGCATTGTTGTTGTTTTCGGCTGCCATGTCTTCTTCTTGTTTGAAGATTTCTGTTAGGTCCTCTTCAGAGAGTAGTGCTTTAGCTTCTCTTAGCTTTCGCTTCAAGGTCCTTTTAGGTTCAGGGTCAGCCTCAACAAGAATGCTTTTGTCTTTGCTCCTGCTCATATGAAAGAGAAGAGAACAAGAAAGTATGGAATCCTCTATGTCACAGTATAGAGATTCCTTGAGGTGTCAGAGGAAAAGAAGAATAAAAGGAGAGCGTAGAAGAAGAATTCGAACTTATCTAGAAAGATAGAATTTGAATTATTGATAATGGAGGAGTGTTAGTCCTTAAATAGAGGAATGTGAGAAGAGGGGAAGAATTTTCAAAAATAAAGTAAGAGATTTTGAAATAATTAAAAGAAATTTTGAAAAATTGATTGGTGATTTTTGAAAACTAAGATTGAGAAAGTAATTAAGTGATTTTTGAAAAAGATTTTGAAATTAGAAATAAAAAAGATATGATTGAAGACTATTTTGAAAAAGATGTGATTAAAAAGATATGATTGAAAAGTTATGGTTTTAAAGAGATATGATTGAAAAGATATGATTGAAAAATAATTTAAAAAGATTTGATTTTTAAAATTAATGACTTGGCTAACAAGAAATTTAAAAGATATGATTCAGACATTAAACCTTTCTCAACAGAAAAGGCAACATACTTGAAATGTTGAATCAAATCATTAATTGTTAGCAAGTATTTTTGAAAATGGAAAGAAATTGATTTTGAAAATATATGATTGAAAATATATGATTTGAAAAAGATTTGATTTTGAAAAATTATGGAGACTTGAAAAAAATCTGAATTAAAAACAAAATCTTCCCTCTTGTGCCATCCTGGCGTTAAACGCCAAGAATGGCCCAAAACTCTACCTTTTTGGGCGTTAAACGCCCAGCCAGGCACCCTGGCTGGCGTTTAAACGCCAGTTTTCCTTCCTCACTGGGTGTTTTGAACGCCCAGCTTTTTCTGTGTAATTCCTCTGCTGCATATTCTGAATCTTCAATTCTCTGTATTATTGACTTGAAAAGACACAAATTAAAATATTTTTTTGAATTTTTAATGATGAGGAATAATCAAAATGCCACTAAGATCAAATAAACAATGCATGCAAGACACCAAACTTAGAAGTTTGTATACTACTGACACTAACAAATTGAGAATGCATATGAGAAACAACAAAACATTCAAGACAAGAGAATTTAAAGATCAGAGCAAGGAAATCATCAAGAACAACTTGAAGATCAATGAAGAACATAATGCATGTAATTTTCGAAAATTAGAAAAATAAAGACATGCAATTGACACCAAACTTAAAATTAGACACTAGAATCAAACAAGAAACATAAAAATATTTTTTATTTTAAGATTTTATAAATTTTTTTTTGGATTTTTTCGAAAATTATATATTCAAAATTTTTAATAAGAATTCCAGGAATCATGCAATGTTAGTCTAAAGCTTTAGTCTAAAAAAGATTAGACATGGCTAACCAAGCTTCAGCAGGACATTGCATTCAAGGGCTAAATTGATGAGAATCAATCAGCTTTGGTGATGATGAAAACATCACCTTGAAACTCTAGAATTCATTCTTAAAAATTCTGAAGAAAAATACCTAATCTAAGCAACAAGATGAATCGTCAGTTGTCCAAACTCAAACACTCCCCGGCAATGGCGCCAAAAACTTGGTGCACGAAATTGTGATCATCAATGGCGCCATCAACATGGTACGCTCAATTGCATTCTCAACTCTTTATCACAACTTCGCACAACTAACTAGCAAGTGCACTGGGTCGTCCAAGTAATAAACCTTACGCGAGTAAGGGTCGATCCCACGGAGATTGTTGGTATGAAGCAAGCTATGGTCATCTTGTAAATCTCAGTCAGGCGGATTCAAATGGTTATGAAGAATTGATAATTAAAAGATAAATAAAACATAAAATAAAGATAGTGATACTTATGCAATTCATTGGTGAGAATTTCATATAAGCGTATGGAGATGCTTTGTCCCTTCTGTCTCTCTGCTTTCCTACTGTTTTCATCCAATCCTTCTTACTCCTTTCCATGGCAAGCTGTATGTTGGGCATCACCGTTGTCAATGGCTACAGTCCCATCCTCTCAGTGAAAATGTTCAACGCGCTCTGTCACAGCACGGCTATTCAGCTGTCGGTTCTCGATCATGTCGGAATAGAATCCAGTGATTCTTTTGCGTCTGTCACTAACGCCCCACAATCGCGAGTTTGAAGCTTGTCACAGTCATTCAATCCTTGAATCCTACTCGGAATACCACAGACAAGGTTTAGACTTTCCGGATTCTCAAGAATGCCGCCATCAATTCTAGCTTATACCACGAAGATTCTGATTAAGGAATCCAAGAGATAAACATTCAAGCCTTGTTTGCATGTAGAACGGAAGTGGTTGTCAGGAACGCGTTCATAAGTGAGAATGATGATGAGCGTCACATAATCATCACATTCATCATGTTCTTGGGTGCAAATGAATATCTTGGAACAAGAATAAGCTGAATTGAATAGAAGAACAATAGTAATTGCATTAATACTCGAGATACAGCAGAGCTCCACACCTTAATCTATGGTGTGTAGAAACTCCACCGTTGAAAATACATAAGTGATAATGGTGATCATTGGCTTCAGCCCCAGAGAGGGAACCAGAAGAACCAAGATGAAAATACAATAGCAAAAGGTCTTATTTATAGAGAACTAGAAGCTTAGGGTTTACAGAAATGAGTAAATGACATAAAAATCCACTTCCGAGCCCACTTGGTGTGTGCTTGGGCTGAGCATTGAAGCTTCTATGTGTAGAGACTTTTCTTGGAGTTAAACGCCAACTTTTGTGCCAGTTTGGGCGTTTAACTCCCATTCTTGTGCCAGTTCCGGCGTTTAACGCCAGAATTCTTGAGCTGACTTGGAACGCCTGTTTGGGCCATCAAATCTCAGGCAAAGTATAAACTATTATACATTGCTCGAAAGCCCAGGATGTCTACTTTCCAACGCAATTGAGAGCGCGCCAATTGGGCTTCTGTAGCTCCAGAAAATTCACTTCGAGTGCAGGGAGGTCAGAATCCAACAACATCTGCAGTCCTTTTCAGCCTCTGAATCAGATTTTTGCTCAGGTCCCTCAATTTCAGCCAGAAAATACCTAAAATCACAGAAAAACACACAAACTCATAGTAAAGTCCAGAAAAGTGAATTTTAACTAAAAACTAATAAAAATATAATAAAAACTAACTAAAACATACTAAAAACAATGCCAAAAAGCGTATAAATTATCCGCTCATCACATATGAAAGTGAAAGAGCTTGGATGAGATGCAAGGACAGGGTCAGTTTGATGTTAAAAAATTTGCAGAAGGATCTGGGAGATGAAAGTGAAGACGGGGCTGAGGAATCTGACCTTCATCTATCTGATGATTAATTCTCTGTTTAGTTTAGGATATTGGCTTAAGTAGGCTCAATCTGATATTATGTTTTGTTGGGTTTGATACTTTTTGATACTTTGTGATACTTTGTGATACTCTGTGATACTTTGTTATATTTTGCATATTATGTTTCATGTGTCAAACTCTTTTTGCAGGTGCTCCTTTGATGACAAAAGGGGAAGAAAGTACTGAAAATTGAAATTATAAAAATAGGGGATGAAATCCTTGTGGATGGATTTATGATCACCCCTGTTATACATTGTGATGCATTTGTTTTAGTACTGTGCCTGCTGATGTTTGATTAGAAATATGTATCTGTGGAGGCAATTGATTTACCTTGATGGATATGTTTTGGATTAGGAATATACTTTTGATGTATCTTGGTAAACATGCTTGCTGAATACTTTATCTTTTGGCAGTTCCTTTAAGCATTAATATGAAAATCAAATCTTTGATAGTTGCTGTGATTGAAATAATCATGCCATGATTAAAATGTTTTCCTACTATACCTGTGTTGCTCTGATTTGTTAATTGGAAAATGTTTTTAAAACAGCAACTTATTTTTCAAAAATATTTTGGTTGGTTATTTTGTGTGATTGAGCAGAAAATCAATTTATGATATCAAATGAGTTTTGATTATCAATTCAACTCTGCTCATAAATCAAGCATTTAGCATCATGTAATGAATATGCTAAATAACATTGTTACTTGAAGCTTGATTAAAATGTTACAGGTCAATGCTTCCCTTGGTAAAAATATCATAGATTGAAGGGGAGCCATGTGACAATTTGAAAGGGGGAGAAATTCAAATTCAAAGGGAGTACTTTATACTCTAATCTCTAAATATCTTTCCATTTCAATTTTAATAATGTTTGTCATTAAGGGGGAGATTGTTGAGTTTGGAAAACTCTAAATTTATATTTATGATGACTAAATATTATTAAAATAATTAATTACAAAATTATTAAATTGATTTTTATTTAACATATGTTAATTAATAATTTTGATCATGTGATGGTAAAGCAAGACAACGAAAGATTATAAAACATGCATGAGGTTAAAACGATGTGCTTAACGTTCACACACTAATCTAATCTCAAGTCACTCAAAAAGATACAATACCTCAGAGAAAGGATAAGCAACTTGGACAAGGTTCACAAAGATTTCAATGATTCACTTTGATGCATTAAACAAGTCCAAATTATATCAAAGAATATACGAGTCAAGAAGAGAAGTTTAAACAATACAAGGCAGATATTCAAGAAATTTAAGAAGACATATGTAGTCAGGATCAAATGAGAAAGCATATGAATAAGGAAATAGGGTTGGAGAATAATCAGTTAACTCTCTTTAGGAAAGAAATCTATAACTAGAACCTCAAGGCAAACCATGAAAGAACAGATACGAAACTGAGTAACATCAAGAAATTAACTCCTAACGTTCCTGAAACTCACGATTCACATTACCTATTACTTCTATTTCATCTATGATAATTTATTAGTGTTTCTATATACATGAATCATTAGTATTAAGTTAGCCAGACCTAATACCATGAGAGATTCAACGGTCGACTAACAGCATTAATCAATAGACAATCATGCACTGAAACTCAAATTCTTGTCACTAGGACAAGTCTTACTGCATGACAAACACTCAGAGTATGCAGTAAAGCATAGTCAGTCCATTCCCAAGGCTCTAATAGGAATGAACTGCTCTGATACCATAATGTAACACCCTAACTTTTAGTGTGTCATGATCGTACCAAAAGTAAGGCGTTACGGACCTGATTTCCTATATTATCTATTTAATATTGAGCCTTTACATCGATATCGTGTTTCAGTTTATAAGAAAATACAAGAAAATTATTTTTAGTAATTAAAATCACACAATTATTAATAATAATAAATGCTATACAAATTAATTCAATATAAAATTTGAAGACAATACATATCCCTCTGGACAAAATAAAAGCTAACGCAACAGGGATGATGGAACTCTATAAAAACAACAGGTATCACAAGTAAATCTACTAATCGTCTGCAGCTTCATACTAAATCTTCAAACCTGTCACTGAAAGGGTGGAAGATTTTGGGGTGAGAACAAACCACACGTTCTCAGTAGGGAATGGGAATGCCATAAAAGTAATGAATTTAATGCAAATAATTAACTTACTTAGTAAAACTAGTTTGTTAAACCTTTGAAAATACTTTTATTTCTACTTTAGATAAATAATTACTTTTCTTTAAATTTCTAAACTCAAAACAGATTTTAATCACAAAATTAGTCATACTAACCATTTCTCAACCACATAATCATATTTCAACCACAATATCTCACCTCAATACATCCGTGAACTAACAGCACAAGTAAGGGATTCAAACCAACATACAAACAAGTCAAACAACACAATCACAGAGAAGTAATACAAGTAAACTCAACCAAATACAAATGTGCAAACAACATGATGCATGTCTATTCCTAATGCAAGTCATGAGCTCATGTGTCGGTTGCCTACCCGCTCCCGACATTATCCGAGCACAAGTCCCAGATATGGCTTTCCAAATGCATACAGTGTGCTTATAAGTCGTACGGGTAGGCCGTATACAGTGTGACTTTAACTCGTACGGCTAGGCCGCATATAGTGTGACTTTCCAAATCAATAAGCGTACATCTGGAAAACAGTTCTCAGTATGTGGGCGTCCCCACTTTATATTTGGCACTAAGACCCAAACAATGTCACATCTGCTCTCCTGTGGCAGTCATTTCATTAATTCATATATTCCTTTAATCTTTGTTCTCTGCTCTCCTGTGGTAGATATTCCTTTAATTATCTTTCTTTCCTTTACTTTTCGTTCTTCCTCTTCTTTTCTTTCTTATCAAACCGAACTCAAAACATAACTTAAAGCAAAATCCCTTCTCAAAAGATTGAGTTTAAAACATCATACTTTTCTTAATAAATCGGTTTAAAAACAAAACTCTTTTCGTAATAAATCAAAAACAAGTAATATTCTTAAATTAAATTTGCTTTTAAATAACACTTTAAATAAAGTCTTAGAGTTTTATAAAAATTTGGCAGCAATTCCTTTAAAATCCGGGTTTTGCCACCCTTCAAGGGTCCCAACCTAACCACCTTTCAAACCCTTTTCAAAACATTTTCAAGTAACAAATCATTTTCAATATTCACACCGTTCAAAATATCAAATAGAATCAAATCATTTTCTTTAAAGCTAAGCCTCTTTCTATTTCAATAAAATTAGCCCGTTTCAAATCTTTTGCTTTTAAATTAAAAGAAATTCATTTCTTCATTCAGACTTTACAAATCCCTCCGACCATACTCGTTTAACATTTAATACTAACCAAAATCACATTCTTGCGTATTTTTACCAGTCCTTCATCAGCATCTATTCATCATCATACTAATACCAAAATCAGTTACCATCCACTTCCATAACCATAAATTCCAGCATCAAATGCAGTCTCAATTCAAATCCAGTTCATAAACTCAAATCACATTTCAATTTAATAAGCAACACCAAATTGACCAACACTCACAATTACAACCAATTCTATCAATTAGATACACAAAATACGTGTAAATTATTTGCAATTACTTAATATGTTTTTTGGCATTCTTAAATTAAAAACTTGTAATTTTAAAAACAAAATCTCCTACCTCCGTATGAAATTAAAATCAACGAAAGCTCTGAAAAAATTTTCTGACCGAGTTGTTGAAGAGGAAATCGTCAAAAATCATCTATGGCTCCTAGAACTCCAGTTGGCCGAACTCAAAGGGCAGCAGAACTACGTCACCGTCAACTTTAACTGAACAAAAGTAACGCCAACATGTAGAGAAAGAGGATATAAACACTTTTATCGAATTAGATTTTTTATTGAAGTTACGGATCTTAAAAAATCGAAACCAAAAGATCAAAGGGAGCCATGGTTTCCTCCCTCACCCACGGTCTCTCTCTCGGCCTTTCTTTCTTCGTCCTGTCCGTGGCAATAATGAATTAATGAAAGGAGATAGGTAGAGATTTTGATTAGTGAGGATGGTGAGGTGTCATTGTTATATATGTGTAGATGTATGCATATGAGCCACGTTTCAATCTCTTTTCTTTGATTCCCTTAAAGGCTCACGGTTATATATATATGGAACTAAGGTAATGAAGATAATAAATGATGATTTGGTGGCATTGGTTATATATATGTATATATACATATAAGCTATGCTTCATTTCCTTTCTTTTGCTCTAAATGGCTTCGGCCACTTCTTCTTTTTCTTTTAAACATTAATAATAATAATAATAATAATAATAATAATAATAATAATAATAATAATAATAATAATAATAATTTATATATATATATTTGGAAATATTTTATTATAATAATAAAAATAATTTAAAAATTGTAATATATTTTAAACTTAAATTATCATAAAATTTAATTTAATTACTTTTAAAAAAATAATATTTTTTAAATAAAATAATAAATTATTATTTAATTTTTTAAAAGTTCGGGGTGTTATACAAATCACCCAAATACATATTTCTATATAAATCGAATGAGATACATTCGATTTGTAAATCTCCATTGTAACTAATTTAATTTTCTGGATGATTGACATGCATGCATAAATCGACTCTAACTAATTTGATTTGCATTCATCTTGGTAATTCAAATTTATTATGGAAATTTTTAAATCGAATGCATCTCATTCAATTTATATAAAAATATGCACTTGGGTGATCCATGTAAGGTTTCTCTTTTTGGGTGAATTGTGTAATATTATTTTGGGTTTAATTTAATTATGTATTTTATCCTAAATATAAACACAATGATAAAATTTTTTTTGTATTATATAAATTTAATTAAAAAATAAATATACTTACATAAAAAGCAAACAAACATATAATAATAATAATAACAACAATAATTTTATTTGTTATTTATCTATATCTAAAGCTAAACATAACTTCTTAAACATAAATAAAATTATTATACTGCGTCTAGATGATAGATTAATACTGAGAGAAAAATTAGAAGATAAAAACTAAAAGACAACAAAGACTACATAATTTTTTGTGTTATATTTAGTGTAAAGTGTGTATAAGATTGAGTTATATCTTAATAACTTTTTTATTTAAGACAAATATAAAGAATAAAACAAACAAGAATAGTTAAATATATTTTTTTTGTAAAGAGATATTTTAATATTTTAAAATTATAATATAAAATTTTAAACATAATTAAACAACTTTAATCTTAAATGAGAATTTTATTATTTCCAAGATTAATCCTAAAAGACTATTTTAATATCTTAAAAATTAAATATAAGAGTATTTTAATGTTTTTAAATTATTTTAAATTTTAATTTCCTAATACAATTAAATAATACGAATTAGTTTTTATAAAATTACTTTAGTGTTTTTAGTAACATTCAGACCTTGTTGTGTTCTTATAAAAATTAATTACAAGGATATTTTAGTATTTTTTTAAGTTTAAATTTATAATTTTTAATATAATTAAAAAATATTTTTTTTCAAAGAGTATTTTAATTTTTATTCTAAAAGGGTATTTTAATTTTTTTAAAGATTAATTTTATTTTAATATTAAGTTAATATTTATAATTTTTAATGCAATCAAAGAATTTCAAATAATCTATAAGTGCAAATTAGTATTTTGAAATTAATGCGTAAAATATATTTTAGTACTTTAAAGAGTAAATGGTCAAATTAATTCATGAAAGATCACTCGTTCTCTAATTTAGTTTCTGAAGGGTTTTTTAATTAAATTTGTCATTTAAATATTTTAAATTAATTATATTAGTCATTCCATCACTTCTATTGTTATCGATGTCAGAGTTTGTTAATATAATACCACCACAACAAAAGCGAAAGATAGCGGTAGATTAATAGTGTCTGTTTTGACAGCTACCACAATTGCCAATTTAATGGTAATTTTGATTGCAGTTTTAAGAAGAGCAGCTGTATGATTCGATTTGTAGCGATTTTGACAAACCCGCCGCTAACCTGACTCTTTTAATCCATCAAGGGTTCGGCCTCAATTTGTCCTTTTTCTGTTTCATTCTATTTTTCACTTCTGCTCATTCCTCAACTTCTCTCACCATCGTCCCTGGTCGTTATCGGATTCGACCTTGTCGAGCTCCTCTATTTTGTCTCTTCCTCCAGATCTGCTCGCTATCTCGTTTTACGTGTGCATTGTTCGAATCTGTTGTAGATGCATGAGCATCCTGCTTCTGTCGCCTCTAATCTATATCGCCGCCAGCCTTTCACTGTCACCATCCATCACTATTTTTGCTCTTTCTTCCTTTCTTTGTTTGTTTGGGTATTCACTTTCTTATTTTGTCTTCTTTTTTATCTTAGGTCATTGATTTCATTTTTTTACATTGCTGGAGCAGCAAAACGAAGTGAGTTATTGAAATTTGTCTAATTATACTAGCTAATTGTGTTTGTTACAAGTCCAATTTTTATTTTAGCTAATTGATTTTTGTTTAATTTTACTATGAAATCCATTGCTCAATGAGTCCCCCTCCCCCCAAATCTTGTTAACCCTAACCCTTACTCCATTAGTTTCGATTGGCGCTGCATTTGCTGGCCCTGACCCCGAAGCAATGTTCTCCTGCTTCTTTTCTTCCGCCAAATCTACTCTATTTGTGGTTCAATTTGCTGTAGTTGCACGTGTTTCTTGCCACAGTCACCTCCTGCCTCTGTCGCTACCACCACCATCTCAGTTCTCAGATTTTTCTTCTTCTTCCTTTTATTTCTTTACTCGGGTTTCATTTTTTTATTCACCTTTTTATTTGGATTCTTGAATTTGTCAATTGATTGAATACCAAAAGTTACATTTCAATTAACAACTTAAAGCAATCAAAGGTGATTTGAGGAGTAATTTTTCTCTCCATATTTTATATCAATAGATTAAATATAGTGAATTTGTCAGTTGATTTGAATGCTGATTTTGAAGAGTTAGATGAAGAGGATGAAGTCTTTATTTTTATGAGATTTTGGGTGCTACAGACTTCTTTTTTTATCTCTATTAAACATGCGGCATTTTTGTGGTCCTAATTAATTATTAACATTATTAGTTAATGACATTAGATCAAATGAACCCCAAATTAATTGAGAAATTTCAATACTTCAAGTTCCCCCCTCAATTAGACTTTGATTTGATATAATTTTATAAATTTATAATATTAATAGTCAATTAAGACTCTTAGGCTACGTTTGATTTTGAAAACAGGACAAGACAAGACATGAAAAATTAGACAAAAAGAATAGAGAGACACAAATTAGTGTTCTTCTATTTTGTTTGGTAATAAACTAGAACAAACTATGAAAGCCTAATTTATTATCAATTTTTTTCATTCAAAGAATTTAGGAAGAAAAATATAATAATAAGAGTTATGATTATAAAAATTTAACAAGAATAATGAAAGAAAACATAAAAAATAAGTTGTGCCTCCTGTTAGTGTCTCTGTGTCTTTTCTGGTTGGATGAACATAAAATACACTAATTTAGTGTCTCTGGACACAATGTTTCTCTCTATGTCTTATCTGTCAAACACGATTTTGTATCTCAGTATTTTTGTCTCAGTGTCCCGTGTCTGTAAACAAACGCACTCTTAGGTGTGTGTTGTAGTGTCACTTAACCTGTCACATTAGCAAATTTTGACCATATCAACAAAGAAAGTGACGAAAGGACTACCATGACTAATTTAAAATCTTTAAAGAATGAGTTTGACTAATAACAATGACAGTTAAAATAAATACCTAGAAGAGAGCAGACTGAGCAGTGAACACACAGGGGGACAAGGCACAATTGGAGGGGCTAACACGGCTGAAGGGGAGGAGCATGGTGGAATAGAGTTGGCGCCAACATGACAGTGCTACATGAGGGAGGCAGGAGGTAAGACCAGTTGCAGTAGCGACAATGGCTGCGCGAAGAAGGCAGCATCCAGAAATTGCGATGGCAACCGTAGCAGGGTGGTGGCTGGATGGAAGTGAGGGAGTGAAGGAGGAGATCGATGAGAGGAAGGAGATGGAGAATTAGACTGTGAGATAGACGAGGCACGAGGGTGTTACTGAGCATTTTGGACTTTGGTTGTTTGGTTAGGGTTCCTCTCCTTTAAACCAAATAGCAGGATTTTGGACTTTTGGGAGAAAATCGGCCGAATCCCAATTTGATTTGACCGACCGACTGTGGTTTCTGAATCTTCCAGTTATAGCGGGTTCCACTCCTCTAAACCAAATAGCGGGATCCCACACTTTATTTTCACACCCGTCTTGAAGTTGATTATCATTATTAGTCCATCCGGGTGGTAAGTAAAGTGAATTCTCTATATAGTGGCCAACAATCCTCCTGGACCCATCTATTTGAGCACTACTCCAACTTTTATATCTCATGTTTGATGCATCAACCATAATGAGCCTTGATTTGCAACGCCCATCACAAAACATTTTCCGCTTACATTTCATCCCACAAACTTCCCTAAGTTGGCCATCCGTTTCAAGCAAACCATATTCAAGTGGGATAATAAAGCTAATAGAAATGAATTTCACCCACTCAAATGAAGGTGTGGATGGCAACCTAGGCAAAGATGCTTCCAAAGATCTTGACAAAGCATAGCCAACCCTCGTTCTTCCATTTCTAGGGACTTCCACCTCTTCACAAGATCTCTTAATCTCAATCCTTTATTTAACAATTTTATCTAAACCTTTTCCTTTACTCAAATCATAATAGGGAGGATGAGAAAAATTTACCTCCTCAACGCTTTCAAATCCAACCGGAGAAGGTTCTTCATGCTCAAAGGATTCTTCACCACTAAGACTTGATGCTTGATCTTCATCACCAAGGGAACTCAATTCTTGCTCTATTCCATCCAAGTCTTCATATGGAATATGCCTTGGAAGGTGTGCACTTTCCTCCCTAGCATCAATTTCAATCATTTTGGAGGGGTTTTCTTCAACTCTATGTTCCCATGGAGGCTCCGCATCTCCTAAGTCTTCTACCACTTCTTTCTTGTCTTCAACAATTAAAGCTTCCTCCAATTGTTCCAATACAAAGCAACTTCCCTCATTTCCCACCGGAGTTTCCAATCTCTCCTTCATGCTATGTTCTTCATTTGATTCTCCACATGTAGCCGTGGAAGTTCCTTGAGTGTTCAAGCATTGGGAGGCTAATTGATTTGTTACCGCATCCAAGGCGACCATGAAATTTTGCACATCCCTTTTCATCTCTTCTTACCCTTGAACAAGAACACTAAGGGTTTCATCCATTAGAGATTGGGGTGGTTGGAAGGATTCATCATTTTGGAGGAAGGGTTCATAGTAGGAAGGTGGTTCTTCTTGGTAGAGTTGTGGTGGTTCAATGTTTTCCATTCTTTCCACTTGTTGCACAACACACTCCATGGTTGCTTGAAATTGATCCAATGCTTCCTTGAGATGATTCCTTGACTCTTGTTCCTCTTGGATAATATGATTAGGATCATGTGGCTCTTGGATCAATGGATATGAGTATTCTTCCATGGAAGGTTGTGGTGGAAAGTAGTATTCATCTTGTGGTTGAAAATTTTCATATATTGGAGGTGGTTCACCTTGGTAATAATGTGGAAGGGGTGGCTCTTGAAAATATTGAGGTTGGAGTGGTGGTGGCTCTCTATGTGGTTCATATGGCTCATATGGTTGTTGGTAGGATAGATATGGATTAGGGTCATATGAAGGTGGTTGGTAAGAAGGGGCTTGTGAGTATGGTTGAAAGTTATGTTGAGGATATGGTTCATAGGCATATGGTGGTGGTTCTTGAAAGTCACATGGAGATTCACCATAGCCATTGGATTGATATGCATCATAGAATGGCTCTTCTTCATAGTGTATTGGTGGAGGTTGTTGCCATGAAGATTGATCATATGCACATTGCTCCTCCCACCTTTGATTGTCCCATCCTTTATACACATCCTCATTATAGTCCTCATTTCCTACAACATGTTGATAACCAAACTCATAGCCAAGGTGAGAATTCATGGTAGCAAGAGGAAAATGAAAACAAAATCAAATAAGAAGCAAGAAAATTAAATCCTAAACTAGTAAGAGCTAACAAAAGCAAACATATTCACACTATTCACATATATACAATAACCAATAACATAACACCATTGCAATTCCCCGGCAACGGCGCCATTTTGATGATTAGATTTTTGACGGTTTAGAATTCACAAATGAATTCTCGTTGCAAGTATAGTTTCTAAACCAATCACTAATCCTTTCATACAAAAAGTTGTTTGTCACTAAAACAAACCCCTAAAATTTATAAACCGAAGTATTCAAACCTCGGGTCGTTCTCCCTAGGAATTACAATAAAGTGTCTTGTTATTGGTTGTGAGTTATTTTGGGATTTTTTAGATTTTAGACAAGAAATATAAATGGCAAAGAAAATAAACTAACAACTAACAAGGCTCTTGGAAAAATATGAGAACTAGAAGTCCTATCCTAGTTATCCTCCTCAATTGTGATAACAAATTGTCCATTGCTCCCACTTAGTTAACCTCTAACCATGGAGGGAAGTCAAGTGGATGAATCAATTTGATTCCTCAAGTCCTAATCAACTCCTAAAGAAAATACTAGCTTTAGAGGCATTCAAATCAATTAACAACTTCTAATTATCAATCAACAAAGGAATTAGATAACTCAAGAGTCACTAATTACTCTACCTAGGCCAAGAGAAACAAAACCTACACTAAAATCCAACCAAGCATTTCATCAAACACTTGGAAGGCACAAAAGAAAATCATAGTAAATTGACAACAAGAATAAAATCTAACAACAATTATTGAAAGGAATTAACAACAACAATTAAAGGAAACACATTTATTATGAATTACCTTGATTGAATTGAAAGAGAGTAGAAGAAACAAAAGTAGATCTACATCAAAACACAAGAACAACATAAAGGAAATTACAATAAAAGAATGGAAGAAAAATGAATGTAACAACAAGGAATTGAGAAGATAGAAGTAGAAGAAGATGAATTAAAATCTAGATCTAAGAACTAAACCTAATCCTAATCCTAATCCTAGAGAGAAGTGAGAGCTTCTCTCTCTAGAAACTACTTCTAAAACTAAACTAAACTAATGGTTAAAAGTTAGTTGATTTCTCTTCAATCCTGGGCTTAAATAGCATCAAAAATGAGTTGGATTGGGCCCACAAGGCTTCTAAAATCGCTGGCCACGTTTTGCTTTAAGTGGACCAGGTGGCAGCAACGGCGCGTGCGCGTACTATGCGCGTGCGCGCCATCATACGTGTGGCAACTATGGCAAATCTTATATCGTTTCGAAGCCCCGGATGTTAGCTTTCTAACCCAACTGGAACCGCATCATTTAGACCTCTGTAGCTCAAGTTATGGTCGTTTAAGTGCGAAGAGGTCGGCTTGACAGCTTTCCGGTTCTTTCATTTCTTCATGAGTTCTCCAACTTTTCATGCTTCTTTCTTCATTCCCTTGATCCAATATTTGCCTCCTAAACCTTAAATCACTTAACAAACATATCAAGGCATCTAATGGAATCAAGGAGAATTAGATTTAGCTATTTTAAGACCTAAAAAACATGTTTACACTCTTAAGCACAATTAAAGGAGAAGTTATAAAACCATGCTATTTCATTGAATAAATGTGGGTAAAAGGTCATAAAATCCCTTAAATAAAGCATAAGATAAACCCTACAAATGGGGTTTATCACATACTATTAAAAATATTTAAAGTATCAATAGAAAAATGTAGCTAAATTAAGTACATAAATAATTAAAATACGTTAAGTTTCAAGTATACTTCATAGCTGAATTAATAAATAATAATAATAATATATTATTATTATTATTATTATTATTATTATTATTATTATTATTATTATTATTATTATTATTTATATACATGATGAATTATAAGATAAAGAGATAAGTTTGTATAAATATACAGATATTTTCATCTAGTTATTACGGTAATGCAAGGTCCTGAAAACCAGTTTAAACTGGCCAATCGAACCACAAAATAGGTGAAAACAATGAATTGGTTAGATACTATAACTGGAAGATTCAGAAACCACAGTCAGTCGGTCAAATCAAACTGGGATTCGGCCGATTTTCTCCCAAAAGTCCAAAATCCCGCTATTTGGTTTAGAGGAGAGGAACCCTAACCAAAAAACCAAAGTCCAAAATGCTCAGTAACACCCTCGTGCCTCGTCTATCTCACAGTCTAATTCTCCATCTCCTTCCTCTCATCGATCTCCTCCTTCACTCCCTCACTTCCATCCAGCCACCACCCTGCTACGGTTGCCATCGCAATTTCTGGATGCTGCCTTCATCGCGCAGCCATTGTCGCTGCTGCAACTGGTCTTACCTCCTGCCTCCCTCATGTAGCACTGTCATGCTGGCGCCAACTCTATTCCACCATGCTCCTCCCCTTCAGCCGTGTTAGCCCCTCCAATTGTGCCTTGTCCCCCTGTGTGTTCACTGTTCAGTCTGCTCTCTTCTAGGTATTTATTTTAACTGTCATTGTTATTAGTCAAACTCATTCTTTAAAGATTTTAAATTAGTCATGGTAGTCCTTTTGTCACTTTCTTTGTTGATATGGTCAAAATTTGCTAATGTGACAGGTTAAGTGACACTACAACACACACCTAAGAGTGCGTTTGTTTACAGACACGGGACACTGAGACAAAAATACTGAGATACAAAATCGTGTTTGACAGATAAGACATAGAGAGAAACATTGTGTCCAGAGACACTAAATTAGTGTATTTTATGTTCATCCAACCAGAAAAGACACAGAGACACTAACAGGAGGCACAACTTATTTTTTATGTTTTCTTTCATTATTCTTGTTAAATTTTTATAATCATAAATCTTATTATTATATTTTTCTTCCTAAATTCTTTGAATGAAAAAAATTGATAATAAATTAGGCTTTCATAGTTTGTTCTAGTTTATTACCAAACAAAATAGAAGAACACTAATTTGTGTCTCTCTATTCTTTCTGTCTAATTTTTCATGTCTTGTCTTGTCCTGTTTTCAAAATCAAACGTAGCCTAAGAGTCTTAATTGACTATTAATATTATAAATTTATAAAATTATATCAAATCAAAGTCTAATTGAGGAGAGAACTTGAAGTATTGAAATTTCTCAATTAATTTGGGGTTCATTTGATCTAATGTCATTAACTAATAATGTTAATAATTAATTAGGACCACAAAAATGCCGCATGTTTAATAGAGATAAAAAAAGAAGTCTGTAGCACCCAAAATCTCATAAAAAATAAGGACTTCATCATCTTCATCTAACTCTTCAAAATCAGCATTCAAATCAACAGACAAATTCACTATATTTAATCTATTGATATAAAATATGGAGAGAAAAATTACTCCTCAAATCACCTTTGATTGCTTTAAGTTGTTAATTGAAATGTAACTTTTGGTATTCAATCAATTGACAAATTCAAGAATCCAAATAAAAAGGTGAATAAAAAAATGAAACCCGAGTAAAGAAATAAAAGGAAGAAGAAGAAAAATTTGAGAACTGAGATGGTGGTGGTGGCGACAGAGGCAGGAGGTGACTGTGGCAAGAAACACGTGCAACTACAGCAAATTGAACCACAGATAGAGTAGATTTGGCGGAAGAAAAGAAGCAGGAGAACATTGCTTCGGGGTCAGGGCCAGCAAATGCAGTGCCAATCGAAACTAATGGAGTAAGGGTTAGGGTTAACAAGATTCGGGGGGAGGGGGACTCATTGAGCAATGGATTTCATAGTAAAATTAAACAAAAATCAATTAGCTAAAATAAAAAATGGACTTGTAACAAACACAATTAGCTAGTATAATTAGACAAATTTCAATAACTCACTTCGTTTTGCTGCTCCAACAATGTAAAAAAATGAAATCAATGACCTAAGATAAAAAAGAAGACAAAATAAGAAAGTGAATACCCAAACAAACAAAGAAAGGAAGAAAGAGCAAAAATAGTGATGGATGGTGACGGTGAAAGGCTGGCGGCGATATAGATTGGAGGCGACAGAAGCAGGATGCTCATGCATTTACAACAGATTCGAACAACGCACACGTAAAACGAGATAGCGAGCAGATCTGGAGGAAGAGACAAAATAGAGGAGCTCGACAAGGTCGAATCCGATAACGACCAAGGACGATGGTGAGAGAAGTTGAGGAATGAGCAGAAGTGAAAAATAGAATGAAATAGAAAAAGGACAAATTGAGGCCGAACCCTTGATGGATTAAAAGAGTCAGGTTAGCGGCGGGTTTGTCAAAATCGCTACAAATCGAATCATACAGCTGCTCTTCTTAAAACTGCAATCAAAATTACCATTAAATTGGCAATTGTGGTAGCTGTCAAAACAGACACTATTAATCTACCGCTATCTTTTGCTTTTGTTGTGGTGGTATTATATTAACAAACTCTGACATCGATAACAATAGAAGTGATGGAATGACTAATATGATTAATTTAAAATATTTAAATGACAAATTTAATTAAAAAACCCTTCAAAAACTAAATTAGAGAACGAGTGATCTTTCATGAATTAATTTGACCATTTACTCTTTAAAGTACTAAAATATATTTTACGCATTAATTTCAAAATACTAATTTACACTTATAGATTATTTGAAATTCTTTGATTGCATTAAAAATTATAAATATTAACTTAATATTAAAATAAAATTAATCTTTAAAAAAATTAAAATACCCTTTTAGAATAAAAATTAAAATACTCTTTGAGAAAAAATATTTTTTAATTATATTAAAAATTATAAATTTAAACTTTAAAAAATACTAAAATATCCTTGTAATTAATTTTTATAAGAACACAACAAGGTCTGAATGTACTAAAAACACTAAAGTAATTTTATAAAAACTAATTCGTATTATTTAATTGTATTAGGAATTAAAAATTTAAAATAATTTAAAAACATTAAAATACTCTTATATTTAATTTTTAAGATATTAAAATAGTCTTTTAGGATTAATCTTGGAAATAATAAAATACTCATTTAAGATTAAAGTTGTTTAATTATGTTTAAAATTTTATATTATAATTTTAAAATATTAAAATATCTCTTTACAAAAAAATATATTTAACTATTCTTGTTTGTTTTATTCTTTATATTTGTCTTAAATAAAAAAGTTATTAAGATATAACTCAATCTTATACACACTTTACACTAAATATAACACAAAAAATTATGTAGTCTTTGTTGTCTTTTAGTTTTTATCTTCTAATTTTTCTCTCAGTATTAATCTATCATCTAGACGCAGTATAATAATTTTATTTATGTTTAAGAAGTTATGTTTAGCTTTAGATATAGATAAATAACAAATAAAATTATTGTTGTTATTATTATTATTATATGTTTGTTTGTTTTTTATGTAAGTATATTTATTTTTTAATTAAATTTATATAATACAAAAAAAATTTTATCATTGTGTTTATATTTAGGATAAAATACATAATTAAATTAAACCCAAAATAATATTACACAATTCACCCAAAAAGAGAAACCTTACATGGATCACCCAGGTGCATATTTCTATATAAATTGAATGAGATGCATTCGATTTAAAAATTTCCATAATAAATTCGAATTACCAAGATGAATGCAAATCAAATTAGTTAGAGTCGATTTATGCATGCATGTCAATCATCCAGAAAATTAAATTAATTACAATGGAGATTTACAAATTGAATGTATCTCATTCGATTTATATAGAAATATGTATTTGGGTGATTTGTATAACACCCCGAATTTTTAAAAAATTAAATAATAATTTATTATTTTATTTAAAAAATATTATTTTTTTAAAAGTAATTAAATTAAATTTTATGATAATTTAAGTTTAAAATATATTACAATTTTTAAATTATTTTTATTATTATAATAAAATATTTCCAAATATATATATAAAAATTATTATTATTATTATTATTATTATTATTATTATTATTATTAATGTTTAAAAGAAAAAGAAGAAGTGGCCGAAGCCATTTAGAGCAAAAGAAAGGAAATGAAGCATAGCTTATATGTATATATACATATATATAACCAATGCCACCAAATCATCATTTATTATCTTCATTACCTTAGTTCCATATATATATAACCGTGAGCCTTTAAGGGAATCAAAGAAAAGAGATTGAAACGTGGCTCATATGCATACATCTACACATATATAACAATGACACCTCACCATTCTCACTAATCAAAATCTCTACCTATCTCCTTTCATTAATTCATTATTGCCACGGACAGGACGAAGAAAGAAAGGCCGAGAGAGAGAGACCGTGGGTGAGGGAGGAAACCATGGCTCCCTTTGATCTTTTGGTTTCGATTTCTTAAGATCCGTAACTTCAATAAAAAATCTAATTCGATAAAAGTGTTTATATCCTCTTTCTCTACATGTTGGCGTTATTTTTGTTCAGTTAAAATCGACGGTGACGTAGTTCTGCTGCCCTTTGAGTTCGGCCAACTGGAGTTCTAGGAGCCATAGATGATTTTTGACGATTTCCTCTTCAACAGCTCGATCAGAAAATTTTTTCAGAGCTTTCGTTGATTTTAACTTCATACGGAGGTAGGAGATTTTGTTTTTAAAATTACAAGTTTTTAATTTAAGAATGCCAAAAAACATATTAAGTAATTGCAAATAATTTACACGTGTTTTGTGTATCTAATTGATAGAATTGGTTGTAATTGTGAGTGTTGATCAATTAGGTGTTGCTTATTAAATTGAAATGTGATTTAAGTTTATGAACTGGATTTGAATTGAGACTGCATTTGATGCTGGAATTTATGGTTATGGAAGTGGATGGTAACTGATTTTGGTATTAGTATGATGATGAATAGACGCTGATGAAAGACTGGTAAAAATACGCAAGAATGTGATTTTGGTTAGTATTAAATGTTAAACGAGTATGGTCGGAGGGATTTGTAAAGTCTGAATGAAGAAATGAATTTCTTTTAATTTAAAAGCAAAAGATTTGAAACGGGCTAATTTTATTGAAATAGAAAGAGGCTTAGCTTTAAAGAAAATGATTTGATTCTATTTGATATTTTGAACGGTGTGAATATTGAAAATGATTTGTTACTTGAAAATGTTTTGAAAAGGGTTTGAAAGGTGGTTAGGTTGGGACCCTTGAAGGGTGGCAAAACCCGAATTTTAAAGGAATTGCTGCCAAATTTTTATAAAACTCTAAGACTTTGTTTAAAGTGTTATTTAAAAGCAAATTTAATTTAAGAATATTACTTGTTTTTTATTTATTACGAAAAGAGTTTTGTTTTTAAACCGATTTATTAAGAAAAGTATGATGTTTTAAACTCAATCTTTTGAGAAGAGATTTTGCTTTAAGTTATGTTTTGAGTTCGGTTTGATAAGAAAGAAAAGAAGAGGAAGAACGAAAAGTAAAGGAAAGAAAGATAATTAAAGGAATATCTACCACAGGAGAGCAGAGAACAAAGATTAAAGGAATATATGAATTAATGAAATGACTGCCACAGGAGAGCAGATGTGACATTGTTTGGGTCTTAGTGCCAAATATAAAGTGGGGACGCCCACATACTGAGAACTGTTTTTCAGATGTACGCTTATTGATTTGGAAAGTCACACTGTATGCGGCCTAGCCGTACGAGTTAAAGTCACACTGTATGCGGCCTACCCGTACGACTTATAAGCACATTGTATGCATTTGGAAAGCCATATCTGGGACTTGTGCCCGGATAATGTCGGGAGCGGGTAGGCAACCGACACATGAGCTCATGACTTGCATTAGGAATAGACATGCATCATGTTGTTTGCACATTTGTATTTGGTTGAGTTTACTTGTATTACTTCTCTGTGATTGTGTTGTTTGACTTGTTTGTATGTTGGTTTGAATCCCTTACTTGTGCTGTTAGTTCACAGATGTATTGAGGTGAGATGTTGTGGTTGAAATATGATTATGTGGTTAAGAAATGGTTAGTATGACTAATTTTGTGATTAAAATCTGTTTTGAGTTTAGAAATTTAAAGAAAAGTAATTATTTATCTAAAGTAGAAATAAAAGTATTTTCAAAGGTTTAACAAACTAGTTTTACTAAGTAAGTTAATTATTTGCATTAAATTCATTACTTTTATGGCATTCCCATTCCCTACTGAGAACGTGTGGTTTGTTCTCACCCCAAAATCTTCCACCCTTTCAGTGGCAGGTTTGAAGATTTAGTATGAAGCTGCAGACGATTAGTACATTTACTTGTGATACCTGTTGTTTTTATAGAGTTCCATCATCCCTGTTGCGTTAGCTTTTATTTTGTCCAGAGGGATATGTATTGTCTTCAAATTTTATATTGAATTAATTTGTATAGCATTTATTATTATTAATAATTGTGTGATTTTAATTACTAAAAATAATTTTCTTGTATTTTCTTATAAACTGAAATACGATATCGATGTAAAGGCTCAATATTAAATAGATAATATAGGAAATCAGGTCCGTAACGCCTTACTTTTGGTACGATCATGACACGCTAAAAGTTAGGGTGTTACATTATGGTATCAGAGCAGTTCATTCCTATTAGAGCCTTGGGAATGGACTGACTATGCTTTACTGCATACTCTGAGTGTTTGTCATGCAGTAAGACTTGTCCTAGTGACAAGAATTTGAGTTTCAGTGCATGATTGTCTATTGATTAATGCTGTTAGTCGGCCGTTGAATCTCTCATGGTATTAGGTCTGACTAACTTAATACTAATGATTCATGTATATGGAAACATTAATGAATTATCATAGATGAAATAGAAGTAATAGGTAATGTGAATCGTGAGTTTCGGGAACGTTAGGAGTTAATTTCTTGATGTTACTCGGTTTCGTATCTGTTCTTTCATGGTTTGCCTTGAGGTTCTAGTTATAGATTTCTTTCCTAAAGAGAGTTAACTGATTATTCTCCAACCCTATTTCCTTATTCATATGCTTTCTCATTTGATCCTGACTGCATATGTCTTCTTAAATTTCTTGAATATCTGCCTTGTATTGTTTAAACTCCTCTTCTTGACTCGTATATTCTTTGATATAATTTGGACTTGTTTAATGCATCAAAGTGAATCATTGAAATCTTTGTGAACCTTGTCCAAGTTGCTTATCCTTTCTCTGAGGTATTGTATCTTTTTGAGTGACTTGAGATTAGATTAGTGTGTGAACGTTAAGCACATCGTTTTAACCTCATGCATGTTTTATAATCTTTCGTTGTCTTGCTTTACCATCACATGATTAAACCATGTTATCTTTTGCATCAAACCTCTCTTGTTGTTTTTGCTTTCAACCACACTTTTACCTTTATATCTTTATGTCATATGACTATCAAAGTATTTGAAAGTTGTATATATGTATATATGCTGAGATATTTTTGTTTCTTTTTTAAATGTGTTTAAAAAAATAAAATGATATGAAATATCTTTTGTTTTGTATTAATTTTCGAGAACGAAAATTTTTGTAAAGTATGTGGGATATAACACTTTTTGTAAAGTAGGTGGAATATAATACTCCGAATTTTTAAAAAATTAAATAATGATATATTATTTTATTTAAAGAATATTATTTTTCTAAAAATAATTAAATTAAATTTTATGATAATTTGAGTTTAAAATATATTATAATTTTTAAATTATTTTTATTATTATAATAAGATATTTTAAAATATATATATATAATTATTATTATTATTATTATTATTATTATTATTATTATTATTATTAATGTTTAAAAGAAAAAGAAGAAGTGGCCAAAGCCATTTAGAGCAAAAGAAAGGAAATGAAGCATAGCTTATATGTATATATACATATATATAACCAATGCCACCAAATCACCATTTATTATCTTCATTACCTTAGTTCCATATATATATATAACAATACATCTACACATATATAACAATGACATCTCACCATCCTCACTAATCAAAATCTCTACCTATCTCCTTTCATTAATTCATTATTGCCACGGACACGACGAAGAAAGAAAGGCCGAGAGACACCGTGGGTGAGGGAGGAAACCATGACTCCCTTTGATCTTTCGGCTTTGATTTTTTGAGATCTGTAACTCCAATAAAAAATTTAATCCGATAAAAATGTTCGTATCCTCTTCCTTTAGATGTTGGCCTTATTTTTGTCCGGTAGAAATCGACAGTGACGTAGTTCTCCTATCCTTTGAGTTCGGCCAACTAGAGTTCTAGGAGACACAGATGATTTTTGACGCTTTTCTCTTCAGCAGTTCGGTCAGAAAGTTTTTTCAGAGCTTTTGTTGATTTTAATTTCATATGGAGGTAGGAGATTTCGTTTTTAAAATTACAAGTTTTTAATTTAAGAATGTCAAAAAATATATTGAGTAATTGCAAATAATTTACACGTGTTTTGTATATCTAATTGATGAGAATTGGTTGTAATTATGAGTGTTGGTCAATTTGGTATTGCTTGTTAAATTGAAATGTGATTTGAGTTTATGAACTGGATTGGATTTGAGACTGTATTTGATACTGGAATTTATGGTTATGGAAGTGGATGGTAACTGATTTTGGTATTAGTATGATGATGAATAGGTGCTGTTGAAAGACTAATAAAAATACGCAAGAATGTGATTTTGGTTAATATTAAATGTTAAACGAGTATGGTCGGAAGGATTTGTAAAGTCTGAACGAAGAAATGAATTTCTTTTAATTTCAAAAGCAAAAGGTTTGAAACGGACTAATTTTATTGAAATAGAATAGCTTTAAAGAAAATGATTTGATTCTATTTGATATTTTGAACGGTGTGAATATTGAAAATGATTTGTTACTTGAAAATGTTTTGAAAAGGGTTTGAAATGTGGTTAGGTTGGGACCCTTGAAGGGTGGCAAAACCCAGATTTTAAAGGAATTGCTGCCAAATTTTTATAAAACTCTAAGACTTTATTTAAAGAGTTATTTAAAAGCAAATTTAATTTAAGAATATTACTTGTTTTCGATTTATTATGAAAAGAGTTTTGTTTTCAAACCGATTTATTAAGAAAAGTATGATGTTTTAAACTCAATCTTTTGAGAAGGGATTTTGCTTTAAGTTATGTTTTGAGTTCGGTTTGATAAGAAAGAAAAGAAGAAGAAGAACGAAAAATAAAAGAAAGAAAGATAATTAAAGGAATATCTGCCATAGGAGAGCAGAGAACAAAGATTAAAGGAATATATGAATTAATGAAATGGCTGCCACAGGAGAGCAGATGTGACATTGTTTGGGTCTTAGTGCTAAAGGTAAAGTGGGAATGCCGACACACTGAGAACTGTTTTCTACATGTACGCTTATTGATTTGGAAAGTCACATTGTATGCGGCCTAGCCGTACGACTTATAAGCACACTGTATGCATCTAGAAAGCTATATCTGGGACTTGTGCCCGGGTAATGTCGGGAGCGGGTAGGCAACCGACACATGAGCTCATGGCCTGCATTAGGAATAGACATGCATCATGTTGTTTGCACATTTGTATTTGGTTGAGTTTGATTGTATTACTTCTCTGTGATTGTGTTGTTTGACTTGTTTGTATGTTGGTTTGAATCCCTTACTTGTGCTGTTAGTTCACGGATGTATTGAGGTGAGATGTTATGGTTGAAATATGATTATGTGGCTGAAAGATAGTTAGTATGACTAATTTTGTGATTAAAATCTATTTTGAGTTTAGAAATTTAAAGAAAAGTAATTATTTATCTGAAGTAGAAATAAAAGTATTTCCAAAGGTTTAACAAACTAGTTTTACTAAGTAAGTTAATTATTTGCATTAAATTCATTACTTTTATGGCATTCCCATTCCCTACTGAGAACGTGTGGTTTGTTCTCACCCCAAAATCTTCCACCCTTTTAGTGACAGGTTTGAAGATTCAGTTTGAAGTTGCGGACGATTAGTAGATTTACTTGTGATACCTTTTGTTTTTATAGAGTTCCCTCGTCCATGTTGCGTTAGCTTTTATTTTGTCCAAAGGGATAGGTATTGTCTTCAAATTTTATATTGAATTCATTTGTATAGCATTTATTATTATTAATAATTGTGTGATTTTAATTACTAAAAATAATTTTCTGGTATTTTCTTATAAACTGAAACGCGATATCGACGTAAAGGCTCAGTATTAAATAGATAATATAGGAAATCAGGTCCGTAACGTCTTACTTTTGATACGATCATACGCGCTAAAAGTTAGGATGTTACAATCTGTATAACATTTTTTTTTGAATGAATTGTGTAATATTGTTTTTAAATTTGGTTTAATTATGCATTTTATTCTTATATTTAATAGTATAATTTTGTTTCACACAAAATAAAATTATTATCTGTTTGTTTGCCTTTTAAGTGAGTATATATATTTTTTTAATTAAATTTATTTAATACAAAATTTTTTATCATTGTCTTCATATTTAATGTTATAATTTTGTTTCGCACAAAATAAGATTATTATATATTTGTTTGCTTATTACGTGATATATATATAATAATTAAATTTATATAACACAAAATCTTTTATTATTGTGTTTATATTTAATATTATAAATTTTTTACACAAAATAAAATTTATTTAAATTTTAATATTATATACATAATATATATTTAATATTACTTTTTTTAAGATTCTAAAATATCTTTTTTTCTGGATTTGGTGTATGAATTTTTAACTTATTTTTTTGTATTATTTATTTTAATTCTAAAGTCCAGTAATTTTTTTTATGTACAGACATGTTATAATTAATACTAGAGTGAGACCTGCGCAATACGCAAAAAAATAGATTATTTATACTATATAGTGTATTTTAATAAATGTTATATTAAAAATATTTTACAAAACATATTATTTTAAGATTTTGAATTTATTTATTTTAAAAAAATACATAAGTTATTTATATTAGAGTTATACAAAATTGCATCTTCATTTTTTGTCATTTTTTTATTTGCATTAATTGCTACACTTTGTCTTTTCATGCATTTTTTTTATTTATAAATAATTAAAAAAATGAATGAATGAGAATGAAAAATATATAAAAATATCTTAAATTTAAGAAATTTTTGACAATTGGTATGAGAGATTAAGAAATAAAGAGTAGTAGGAGTCTTAATATATATAAATTGTAAAATTTGAATATGTTATAGAATTTATAAATTTGTAACTGAAATTTTTTATAATTATTATTATTATGACACTTTTAATGTATGTTTATTGCATTTAATTAGCACTTGATATTTTAATTGAATAATAATAGATAAGAGTTTTTTGTTTTAATTTTTTTTAAACATTTTACTAAATGGTGATTGGTTGATTTTTATCTTTTGCCAAATCATTAAAATTGTTGATGTGGCATCGTTAGGAAAGAAAAGATAGTTTAAACTCATTGTGAAAAAAGTTGGTATCAATTTTTATATATTATAAATAGATTCATATGCTATTTTTTTGTTTTGAACTTTAGCCCAATATCTAAAATTTACAAAAAAATCCAAATTTTATAAAAAAAAAAATAATTAACCTAATTAACAGGTTGCTTTTTTAAATTCAGACCCTTCAAATAAAATATCATAAATGAAAAGTTCGAATTTAACAAACTAACAAGGTTTGCTACACTCCATACTTAACAAGGAATGTTTAAAGATAAACCTTGAATTTATAGATAGTTTTTCATAATTTATGAATAAAATTTTCAAATTCTCTTATTTTTATGTTAAAACTTATCTGAACAACTATAATTTAACATGAGATCAATTTTGTTCTTAAATCTTTTTTATTATAATGGCAAAAAAATACTATCGTAGAGAATTATCTTTGTTAAAAGCTACTTAGACTATTTTATCTGTTAGTACTATATTCATTTTTAGAGTCAAAGTAATATGATCAATGTTACATTATTGTTGTTGAAATTTACTAAGTTATTTGTCTCGCCTTAAATTAAAACAGTTGTATTTATATCTAAAAATAGTTTTATATTTTTTATTATTTAAATACCTAATAAAATTATTAAAGATAAGATATATACATAACTGAATGTATCATATCTTGCCTTAATTTTCACGAAAGGATTTGTTAAAGTTTTCACTAAGTACAACTACTTTAATTTTTTTAAAAGAAAAACCTTTGTTATATCTAAAAAAACATGATATCGTTCAAGAATAAATGCTTCATAGTAATACCTACTAATCACAAAAGTCTTTTTCTAAATTATAAGTTTGTCTCATTAATAAATTACTTGAGGTGAATCAGGTTAGAAATTGAATATAGAATCTTTAATTATATTTAGTGGTATTTTGAATTTCATGTGTAAAATTCAATTAAATATAAAAAATTACGAAAAAATACGTATTAGCATTAAAATTAGCTATATCGGCTTAAGTCTATCCGTTATGGCATGTGAGGGAATTAAAATTGTAAAAATGACGAGAAAAAGATTTAGAATAGAAATCTAGACACTTATTCTAAAAGTTTTAACTCAAGATAGAGCCAACGGACCAAAATTCACAAAACGAGCCCACATTGGCCCAAAGCCCAAATCCGAGACATAAAACCCCTCAATTAGTTATACCGGCTTAAGTCTGTTCGTTACAGCGTGTGAGGGAGTTAAAACTGTAAAAATGACGAAAAAAATATTTAGAATAGAAATCTGGACATCTATTCTAAAGGTTTTGGCCTAAGATAGGGCCAATGGACCAAAATTCACAAAACGAGCCCACACTGGGCCCAAAGTCCAAACCCAAGACCCAAAATTCCTCACTTAGCAAATATTTTAGCCACTCCACCCCCAAGAGAGAGAGAGAGAGAGAGGGCAATGGATAGAGAGAAGAGAGAATGAAGAACTTGCCCTAAGTTATTATTCACTCTAATCTTTAAATCGACATAACTTTAAAACCATAGTTCCGATCAAAGATTCATTTATGGCCATGCGACTATCTCGTCGTGCTCTTCAATTATATATCATCTTTTAAGATAAGTGCTTCTAAGAATCTTGAACTATTTCCGAAATTTCTCTTCAATTCGCGTTTTGGGTATGTGAATGTTAAAATATTGTGATTTTGATGTTTTAGGGAAAACTCAAGTACAATTTCTACTGAAATTTTGACTCAAGATTGAGGTATCGTATCTCGTTTACAAAGTAATAGAGTATAAATCAGTAAAAAGATGCTACAAATTACATATTTTTGTAAATAATTTTTTTTATTTATTTAAAAAGATTTCTTCTAACGTTGAGGATGATATTAATAAAAAAATCAAAACTAATTTTAATTTTGACCCAAAATTTTAAAAATAAAAAATATTTAACTTATTTATTATCAGTTAAAGCTAAATTGTTGTTGTTGTAGTATTATATTTTTATTATTACTATTCTATTCGAATATTGATGACAAATCGTAATGTTGCCTTTTTTTATATTTAGAATTTGAATATTTCTATTGCTATTTAACTTTTGTGTTATAATTAAATGAGATTATAATTTTTTAAATTAGACAATGATATATTTTTAATTTATATATTTTTGTATGTTTGTTTATAATTTTTATATTATTTATTATAATTCGATTATTTTAATTCAATCACGATTAAATCGATTGAATTACTATTTGATATATTAGAACATAGAAAATAAAGGTATGAACATATTTTTTCTTTCTTCCTTTGAGTATAATTATTGATATCTATTAAAATTATTTACGTGGCACAATTAGAAAAAACAGTATCCCTCATCCTATAATAACTAAAAGCATTTTTGTATAATATAATATTATAAAAATATTAAAAAATCACTAAAATTTATTATTTTTTACGGTCATGCTATACATCCATGTAATTTTGTATCAAGTTCATTCAAATTGGTCTAATACTAAAAAAATACTATACCATTAAATAAAAAGTGAAAGACACACACCCAACACACATAAAATCGCTCTTGTCCAATGCTTCTTCTCTTCTTCTTCTCTTCTTCCCGCGCTTCTTCTTCTTCTTCTCCAGTGCTTTTTCTTCTTCTTCTTTTCACGCTTGTTTACGCATGGAGCATCTTCTTCTTCTTTGCCTTCTTCTTCACATTCCTCCTCCTCATTCTCTCCTTCTTTTTCGCGTTCTTTCTTCTTCACATGTTTTCTCCTTATCGTCATTCTTTTGTTGTTGTTACTGTTGTATTTTTTTGTCTTTTCCTCCTTCTCTCTCTAGTGAAGAAGTAGTAAAAGGTGAGGAGGAAGAATTTTGAATTGTGCAGAATAGAAATGAATCGAACATGTTACTATGGTGAAACAATTGTATAGTACTAAATGAATGGAACATTATCCATTATATAAATTCAAATTCGAACATCTTTCTGCATAATGAACCGAACACATACTCATGGTGAAACAATTGTATAATATTGAGTGAACGAAACATAATCCATTATATAAAATCAAATTCAAACAGCTTTCTGCATAATGAATAGAACACAGTACTCATAATGAAACAATTGTATAATACTGAGTGAACGAAATAGAATCCATTATATAAAATCAAATTCGAACAGTTTTCTGCATAATGAACCGAATGCGTACTCATGGTGAAACAATTGTATAGTATTGAGTGAACGAAACATAATCCATTATATAAAATTAAATTCTAATAGCTTTCTGCATAATGAACCGAACACAGTACTCATGGTGAAACAATTGTATAGTACTGAGTGAACGAAACATAATCCATTATATAAAATCAAATTCAAATAGTTCTGCCTACAATTTACAGATTATCAATTCAATTCAATTTAATTCAATTCAGTACACCTCCGTCCATTCAATTCGATTCAAAATTGAATAATCCAAACTTCGTCAGTTTGATTCGTTTCAGAAGAATAATTCAAATCGCTCTCATTCAACTGATTTGAAATTGAGTCATTCATTGTTTCGATTCAGAAGTGCAAATCGAAGAAGAAAACAAAAAAGAATAGGGAGAAGATAAATGCAACGTAACCAGATCGAAAGAAGAAAATGAGAAGATGAACGCGATCAGAGAAGAACGACGAAGACAATGCAAATCAATAAGGAAGAACGCAAACAGAGAAGAAAGTTTACATTGAGCAAAGTTTTAGGTTGCAGCACGTTATATGTAGCGCGTGTATGACAAACGAATGAGGGAAGAGGGGAGCGCGTCTGACCAATATTGCTTGGATAACTTCGATGCATTTTTTATATGGATGTAGAGCATTATTGTATTTTTTATTATCAATCTAATTTTTTTAGTTTAATAATTTAACAACATATTTTAATCCATACTTTTAATAATTAATAATTAAAATAATGAATTTTAATGACTTTTTAGCCATCCTCGTAATATAAATAGATGCTTGGTCAGAGGACTCCATCTTTAATGTTTTTTGTGTCATCCGCTTCAATAATTAAGCACCCTTTTTCTTTGCTACAATGGTCCCTTGACCTCAAAAGTCTTTTGCTTACCACAAATGACTACAATAAATAAATCAACATATACGATTTTATTACCTCAATCAACCTATATCCTTCGGACACATCTTTTTTTTTTGTCCTCTCACTGTTCTTATTCTTTCAAACATCCTTCTTCTTCTGCTACTACTGCAGCATAATCGTCTCGCACAGCTGTTCTCAACAGTGGGAAAGAATAGTAAGCATATCATATTGCTTATGCAATTAAGAAGGTCCAAGCTACTTCTAGAAAAAAAAAATTGAAGTTTATTTGAGAAGTAGAGGGAAAATCAAAGAAATACAGAATGCTATTTGTTTGGCTCTTTGTTATTTCTTTTGTTAAACTCTCCACTTCACAACATATATTGACGCCGCGTCACTTTGTCCGTGACGGCGAGACTTTGCTTTCCCGTGATGGAACATTTGAGCTTGGTTTCTTCAGCCCTGGAACTTCTACAAATCGATATCTTGGTATATGGTACAGGAATGTGTTCCCAAAAGCAGTTGTGTGGGTGGCCAACCGCGAATCACCAATCAAGAACAATTCAGGAATCTTGACCATCAACAATGAAGGAGTTCTTGTGATCCTTGTGATTCTCATCAACGGCACAAACAGCAGCAGCCCTGTTTGGTCTTCTAATGTGCCAAGCGAAGCGGTTATTAATCCAATAGCACAGCTTCTGGAGACAGGGAATCTTGTGGTGAAGAATGGAGTTAAAGATTCAAACAACAATCAGTTTCTCTGGCAGAGTTTCAACTACCCTGGCGATACGCTTACCATGCAGGGCATGAAGCTTGGATGGAACTTAATGACAGGTCAAGAAATATTCCTTTCTTCTTGGAGAAGTAAGGATGATCCAAGCCAGGGAGAATATTCATTAAAGATTGACCGTATGGGATATCCACAACTTTTTAAGTATAAAGGTTCTGAAAAAAGGTTTAGAATAGGGTCATGGAATGGAGAAAGTTTTAGTGGATATTCATCTCATCAACTGAAACAAAATATTAGAGTAGAGTTCATCATGAATCATAAAGAAGTGTATCTAGTATTTAAAACCGTCGATAGATCAGTTACCTGGATTTATACAGTTACATCTTCGGGCCATGGAGAGCTTTCTGCTTGGACGAGTCAATCCAATAGCCGAAAAGTCATCTCGACCGGGGAGGAAGATGAATGCGAAAATTATGCCTTGTGTGGTGTTTATTCTGTGTGCAATATGAATGGTAATTCTCCTACATGTGAATGTCTCAAAGGATTTGTTCCCAAGTTTCCAGAACAGTGGAATATGTCATATTGGTCTAATGGTTGTGTTTCAAGGACGGAATTGGATTGTGATAAGAACACACATGGCTTCTTTAAGTACACAAACATGAAAGTGCCAGACACGTCTTCGTCGTGGTTTAGCAAGGCCATGAACCTTGATGAATGTCGGAAGAAGTGTCTGGAAAAATGTTCTTGTACGGCGTATGCCAATTTAGACATTCGCAGAGGAGGAACCGGTTGTCTACTCTGGTTTGGAGCTCTGATTGACACGAGGACGTTTTCTCAATGGGGACAAGACCTTTACATCAAGGTCCCTGCTTCTCAACTCGGTAATCTTTAAACTATTTTCTTAGTTATATTTGGCTATAATTGTTATTATTCTAGTTGAAGATAAAAAAAGGCTTGGAAAATTTCCAAGGTTAGTTCAGTGAATATTTTAGTATTTCTAGCCATTGAAACTAATATGTAGAGGTACAAGAATTTTTTTTTTTTTCTTAAGTTAAGATTGAGACTTGAACTCGAACTTCTAGGTGAGGATGTCATTTAAGCTATAATTCGTTGGCAGTTGGCATGTAGAGGTACAAGATTTTCCTACGGTTAAGTAGAAAATGTTATTTTTTCATGCCAGTTAACTTAATATACTTTTAGTTTCCTGATTTCATTATGGTTTTTCTCTACTAGTACCAAGAATAAACAGCAGAAAATACACTACTTGAAAATTACGAAAGGAAAAAAAATAAAAGATATAATGGGAAAAAAATCTAAAAAAATATTTGACAAAGCACGCTATGCTATTCTAAATGCATTACTTCATCTACATACTCCCTCAGTCTAGAGAAATTGGTCACTGATTATAATTTCGACTGAACTCATGTATAGTGTGGTGAGTAACTATGCTTTGCTTCTATCAAATCTTGCAGATAATGGTCTAAGTAAAATGAAGAAGTTGGTAGAAATCATAGTTGGTGTGATTTTATTTGGATTCATAACTTGTGTCAGCATAATGATACACAGAAGACAAGGTAATTTGACTAAATTTTATTTTGGCACTAGTTACTCACCCAGAAAAATATGTTTTAAGAATGAATTCGTCAGGTTCATAATTCTTATCAACTTTTATCATTCGTTCAACCAGGGTTGGCAAGAATAATTTACAGGAAGCATTATGAAAATATACTGAGGAAGGAAGACATTGGTCTACCAAATTTTGATCTGTCTGTCTTAGCCAAAGCCACTGACAACTTCTCAAGCAGTAACAAGCTAGGAGAAGGAGGCTTTGGACCAGTGTATAAGGTAATATAAAATGTTTGATCAAAACTTTTACTTAGCTTTTGAGATTTTTCTGAGAAAAGCATAACATGAATTCCAGGGCACACTAACAAATGGGCAAGAGTTAGCTGTTAAAATGCTTTCAGAAAGGTCTGTACAAGGGATGGAGGAATTCAGAAATGAAATTCTATTGATTGCCAAACTTCAACACCGAAACCTTGTGAAGCTTCTTGGTTGTTGCATTCAAGAAGAAAAAGTAATGTTGATCTATGAATACATGTCCAACAAAAGCTTGGATCACTTTATTTTTGGTATGAAATTTCTTTAAAATGAAGCATATCTGAAAATCTTTTTCTTTGTTATCCATAGTCTTTTTAGTTATGCATAGTAGTACTAAACAAAACACACACATAATTTGGGCAGATGAAAATAGAAGGAAGTTGCTAGATTGGCCTACACGTTTCAACATTATTGGTGGCATTGCACGAGGACTTCTTTATCTTCATCAAGACTCTAGACTGAGGATTATTCATAGAGATCTAAAAACTAGCAATATTTTATTGGATGCAAATATGGAACCAAAAATATCGGACTTTGGATTGGCTCGGACTATCCTAGGAGATCAAGTAGGGGCAAAAACAAACAAGGTGGCTGGGACATAGTAAGTTAACTTTCTTTCCAAGGTTTATGGGATTGTATTATCTTTTGTTATTAACCTTGAGAATATTATGCTTTTAGTGGTTACATGTCTCCTGAATATGCTGTGCGTGGACTTTTCTCAATGAAATCAGATGTCTTTAGTTTTGGTGTGATAGTTCTAGAGATAATAAGTGAACAGAAGAATAGAGAATTTTCAGATCCCGAGCACTGTCATAATCTTCTCGGACATGTAAGTATAGTGGCTTCGCTTCATAGTCAGTTAGTGAAATCTGAATTGAATTGCTTCAAACTCATTAAGGGATTACTACAATTATAGGCATGGAAATTATGGACAGAAGGAAGACAGTTGGAACTGTTGGATGAAGTGTTACGCGAAGGATGCACGCCTTTTGAAGTGATTCGATGCATACACGTGGCCCTGTTATGTGTGCAACAAAAACCTCAAGATAGGCCAGATATGTCATCTGTGGTTCTAATGTTAAATGGTGAGAAATTATTGCCAAAGCCAAGGATTCCTGGTTTTTATTCTGAAGGAGATGTTACAAGTGAAGGAGATGCTTTATTGACAAAATGCACACTGCTCTCGCCCAATGAAACTTCCATTACAATATTAGAGGCAAGGTAGAATATGAAGGCAAGAAAATAGCAAGATACCTGTAATTATGCATCATACATGATCTCATATTCTTTCCATGTTAAAAATATATTATATTATTGTGGAAATATTCGAACACGTATCTTAGAATGTTGCCGCACACACTCCCATTTGTTGACTTCTGACTTACAAAATTCACCCATCTAAAATTATTTTCAATAATTTTATTTTTAATAAAAATATTAATATTTTTTTCATATAAAAAAAATTAGTCGTATTTTAAATTTACAAAAATTACTTAATATTCTCCATTTCTATTCTCTGATGCTAAAAAGCCCAAGAGTTTTTTGAATTTATAAATATTTTTTTAAAAAAACATTAAATTCCCTATAATATTAACCTAAAATTCTATTTATATACTTTTTATATCAACTAACAGTTGCACCTTGACACGCTACTTTCGACATCTTCAAATTATATGCGCAATTGTTCTCGCACTCTTTATCCACGGTCAATTGGAAGCTTTAAAAATAATTAAACTATCAAATAATTTAATAAAAAATAAATATTATAATATAAATATACTAAAATATTAATATATAATTATTTTTTATATAATCTCTTTTAAATAATAATATTTTTTGTTGAATAATAACAATATTTTTAATAATAATAATAATATTTTTAATTTATATCACATATTAAAAATTTAATACATAATAATTTATTTAATAAACGAGATTTTTTTTTTAAATCTATATCCGTAGTTAATTATAGCTAGTTTGCGAATACTACGGTCTAAGAGTAACAAGTAATAACTGACTAATTTCTGTAACATTAAACACGGGAATCATTGAGGTTGAGACACTCGTGACTTGTTGAATACTTGAATGTTGAAGATAGAGTAGAAAGTAGAAACCCTTTCGGCCTATCGTACAAGAACACGTACGAATCATCTTAGTGATTTCAAAGACAATCTTTTCAATTATAAAGTTTGACGATGTCAACAGAGATATTAAGAAGAGTAACTTGTTAGATTAGTCCTAAAAAAATTATTTATTTTTTAAATTAATTTTTAAAATATTTTTAATTAAATTTATCTTTTAAAAATTTTAAATTAATTATGTTAATTTTTTTTATTTTTAACATCAAAATTGACACATTAAATAACAGTATAATATACATCTAATAGTTTTAATTAGTGATTTCATAATATATTTATAAAATTAAATTAAATTAACCACAAATTTAAAAATTCAAATGCCTCAAAATATCTCTTTAATTATATTTTAATTTAATTTAGTTTTATAAATTTAATATATTAATAATTAATTAAGATTTTTAAATATATATTGTAATATCACTTAATATACTATATTAAATTATTAACAAATTTTGATGATATCTATAAAAAAAATAAAAAATTAATATAATTAACTTAAAATTTTTAAAAATTAAATTTAATTACAAAAATTTAAAAATTAATTTAAAAAATAAATATTTTACAACGAATTTAACCATTTACTATAGTGTGCTATTGCAGGTAAACCAACCAACACTACATTATTTGTTTATTGTTGCCGCACGGACTTTCTCATTGACTTGGGAAAAAAGTTTTTTCACTAACGACAATGGAGACTAACAATATTCATTCAACATATGGACGCGTTTACTTATCCAGAATCATTCCTACTTTACCCATAAATCAACTTAATATTAAATTCAACATTTAATATATCTATTATTTATATTATTTAATATTTTCGACTTATACTTTTTCATTAATAAATTGTACGTCATATGTACAAAAATAAAGCAACTAAGGTTTGTTCTCATTCATGAGCACTCTTTAAAACTCTCTCCTCATTAAAACCATTAATTATGATGGAATCATCCTATTTTGATGCCTAATCAGAATTATGCTATCTAACCGAGACTTACACATCTTCATAACCGTTTTCCCTAGTACAGTGACCAAGAAAGCAGCCATTATTGCTTTGAGGAAAAATCAAAATAATTATGGACAACACCATCATCATGTTATCACTTATTTTCTTTCTTCTACTTTCCTTCATAAGAACCACCACTTCACTAGGTAGTTTTACTAGTTTAGCTCTGAATCAATCTCTTCAAGACGGTGAGACCTTAGTCTCTTCAGGTGGAACATTTGAAGTTGGTTTCTTCAGCCCTGGAAATTCAACAAACCGATACTTAGGTATATGGTACAAAAATGTGTCCCCTTTAACAGTTATATGGGTTGCCAACCGAGAAATACCACTTGAGAGCAATTCCGGAGTTTTGAAACTCAACCAAAACGGTGCACTTGTGATTCTCAGTGGCACAAACAGCACAATTTGGTCCTCATTCAACAACACACCGGGGAAATCGAGTAATCCAATCGCACAAGTCTTGGACTCGGGAAATCTTGTGTTGAAGAATACAGAAACCAAGGAGAGAAATGATTTTCTGTGGCAGAGTTTTGATTATCCAGGCGATACGTTCGTGCCGGGAGGAATGAAGATCGGATGGGACTTAGTAACTCGAAAAGAATATTTCTTATCATCTTGGAAGAGCGACGATGATCCGTCCGAGGGAGAGTATTTTCTAAGAATAGTAACAAAAGGATATCCACAGTTTTTCACATTCAAGGGATCAAAAAAGATATTCAGAGGAGGATCTTGGAATGGAGTGGGTTTTTCAGGTTATCCAACTCATCAACTGTCACAATATAGACAACGATTTCTCTTGAATGATAAACAAGTGTTTTTAGAATGCGATATACTTGACAAATCAATTGTCTCAATATATAAACTAAGAGCTTCTGGCTTAGGACAAACTTACGCTTGGACTAATCAGAGTAACACCAGAAATGTCATCTCCACCGGCGTTCAAGACGAGTGCGAACGCTTCGCTTTGTGCGGTGCCAACTCTGTATGCATTCTCGATGGTAATCTTCCAACCTGTGAATGCCTGAAAGGCTATGTTCCTAAGTTTCCTGAACAATGGAATATATCGTATTGGTCTAACGGTTGTGTTGCGAGGAATGTTAAATCTGATTGTGTCAATGGAAGTAGCAGTGATGGGTTCTGGAAATATACAGAGATGAAATTGCCGGACACTTCTTTTTCATGGTTCAGTGAGATCTTGAGCCTTGAGGATTGTCGAAACAAGTGTTTGGAGAATTGTTCTTGTACTTCTTATTCGAACTTGTATGTTCTTGATGGAGGGAGTGGCTGTTTACTTTGGTTTGATGATATGGTTGACATGAGGAGATTCACTCAAGGGGGACAAGATCTTTATATCAGAGTCCCTGCTTCTGAACTAGGTACTCACCATTTCTTTCTCATCATTAGTTTAATGCATTTTATACTTGGACATCACTCAAGAAAGATTACCCGTCAAAATTTTATATTTTAATTTCTCCATTCACCTACTGGAGCCTTCGAGCGGTTGAGTAAGCCATGGAAACAGTTACTCATGTAATTATACACTTTTTTAGTGCAACCTTTTCCCAGATCCTGTGTTAACATGGGATGCTTACGCCCTTCTTCATACTATGCCTTCTTTTCTTTGTTAAATGTTTTTATTTGTGTTCTATTTCCTTTTCAAGATCAATTTCTATGTTGTATCTTGTCCTATTACCATAGGGGCAGAAAAGAGTAACTTATATAATTGAAGGCTCACATCATGAATGTTACAAAATTCAATGTAGACAGTGAACGTCAAAGGCAGTAATATACAAGGATTAATTACCAGACTATGCTAACTAATATCAAGGAAGTTATATTAGTGATGCTTGTTAGTTATACTTTTATTTTTTAATTCCAACTTCGTCAAGCAATAAAACATAATTTAAATACATATTCCCTTAGTCATAAGAAATTAGTAACTTAATAATTGGTGATTAATAAAAAAATGTGTGCATCTTTCATATATTTATGTTGCAGATAATGGCCGCAGAAAGAAGATGATGCTGATAATAGGAATAACAGTTGGTGGGATTATTTTTGGATTAACATGTGCCTGCGCATTGATACTCAGAAAGCGAGGTACATTTTGCATGAAATAAAACATAATTTAATTAAGATCTAGTCCACATTTAATGATAGTAGTTACTTATTCATTTTATGTTCCAACCAATCAGGGGTAGCAAGATTAATTTACAGGAAGCATTATGAAAGTATACTGAAAAAAGAAGAGATTTATCTACCAACATTTGACTTTTCAGTCATAGTTAAAGCCACTCAAAATTTCTCAAGCTGTAACAAACTAGGTGAAGGTGGTTTCGGACCAGTATACAAGGTAAAAAATAAATAAATACAACTTATCCAAAACTTAAATTTCATTTCTAATAAAAAAAATTTCTAACTAGTGAATATGAAAGATCTTCAGGGCACGTTGACAAATGGTCAAGAGTTAGCTGTGAAAAGGCTTTCGAAAAATTCTGGACAAGGATTGGAAGAGTTTAAAAATGAAGTGGTGTTGATAGCTAAACTTCAGCATCGTAATCTTGTAAAGCTTCTTGGATGCTGCATAGAGGAAGAAGACATAATGTTGATCTATGAATATATGCCCAATAAAAGCTTGGACAACTTTATTTTCGGTTTGAACCTTTATCATTTGCACTAAAATATTTATGATAGTTTCTTACTGTTTATCCATTGGTTATGATACTTTGGAGTATTGCAACTGGTATATATACTAAACATACTTGTTTGTAATTGATGGCTGCTAGATGAAACTAGAAGGCACCTGCTGGAATGGCCTAAGCGTTTCAATATTATTTGTGGCATTGCTCGAGGACTCCTTTATCTTCATCAAGATTCTAGGTTAAGAATTATTCATAGAGATCTAAAAACCAGCAATATTCTACTTGATGCAAATCTGGATCCAAAAATATCTGATTTTGGCTTAGCTCGAACATTGTTAGGAGATCAAATTGAGGCAAATACAACCAAAGTTGCTGGAACATAGTAAGCTAGCATTTTTCTTTTATTATTTTCAAATGTCATTGGAATGCAACTAACTTTTGCTTAAAAAATGAATATTTTAGTGGTTACATGCCTCCAGAATATGCTGTACGTGGGCATTTCTCTACGAAATCAGACGTCTTCAGTTATGGAGTGATAGTTTTAGAGATTGTAAGTGGAAAAAAGATCAGAGAATTTTCCGATCCAGAACATTGTCATAATCTTCTTGGATATGTACGCACAATAACTTGATTATCTAACTAATTAGTATGTATATTTAATTACTCACTAATAATACACTAATTTCTTTGCTTCTCTTTTAGGCATGGAGGCTATGGAGTGAAGGAAGACAATTAGAACTACTAGATGAAGCATTAGGGGAAAGGTTCACACCTTCTGAAGCAACAAAATGCATACAAGTTGGCCTACTATGCGTTCAACAAAGGCCAGAAGATAGGCCTAACATGTCATCTGTTGTTTTGATGCTAAATGGTGAAAAATTATTGCCCAATCCAAAAGTTCCTGCATTTTACATTGAAAGAGATACCATTCCTGAATCAGATGCTTTGTTGGAAAATTGCATGTCGCGAAATGAAGTTTCCATCACAGTGTTAGAAGCTAGATAAAGTACAAAGACAAAAAGTACAAGGGTGAACCTACTAATTATTCAATACATTGCTGGTTTAAAAGAATTGTACGGTATTATGCAATTACACATTTTTATTTTATGATTTTAAAAGAGTATTTAGTGAAAAATTGCCTTATTATTCTAAAATTTATCTACATGGATATGAGTTTATATAGTTTTATTAGTAATTTTTACTATAACACCCTTACTATCAGAACTTCACACTTTTGACTGTGCTTTGATAGCGAGAATATAACGACTTCAATATATTTAATAATAAAATATGAGTCTTTAACTCAAAACTGTATCGCTGTTTTCTTTGAAAATCGGAAATACTTTTTCGTTTCAATCAAGCATGAATATATAACCCAATTTAAATCACATACACATATACTTACATATAGACATACCAAACTTCGTATACAAGTAATTTATAAATAGTAACATACATATCATTACAACTCCTATCTCTCTTACAAAATATAATAATAAAGGCGAGGAAAGACTATAACTGTATATACAATAATATAGAATACAAGCAGATGCTCGAAAGAAACTCCTTAAACTCTTCGTCCGTCTTGAAAAGAGAAATCTGTAGGGGAAGTGAGAACATCGTCTTTACTAATTTTCAATAAGGAGTTTTTAAGAATCGTCTTTGCTGATTTTTAGTAAGGGATTTTTAAAAATTGTCATAAGAAGATATTTAAAAGAAAACTATTTTTCGATTTCAGTAATCATCGCTCGTCTTATAAATCTTTTTGAAAATCAACTGTTAATCATCCAAAAACTCAAACCTTTTCGAAAACTATTAGTTAATTACCCAAAATTTAAATTCATATTTTGAATTTATTAAAATTCCAATTAAACACAATATATCGTAATCTTTCACTATATATACCAAAAGGAGTAATTTCATCAAACTTATCGCTGATTCATCCAATAACGGCCTTCGGCCCAAAACAATATCACATCACGGCCTTCGACGCAATACAAAATCAAATCACACTCCAACCACCATAATCCAAACCAACAGTCACAATCACAAGTAATGCAGTTCAAACACAATCAAGAGCATTTACATCAAGTATAGCAATTAGTAGTTAAACAGAATTATTCATATAGGCAAACCAAGTATAATATACACACCCAAACAATGTCACATAGATGCATATGATGCATGTCTGTCCTACTAGCTATGAGCTTACATGTCGGTTAAACTGTCAGAACCCGACACATCCGGTAGCTAATCCGGACATGGTCTCTCAACACGAAGAGAATTCTCAACCTTTTAGGAGGGAATCCTCAACGTCCCTTTCAGAGAAAGACTGTAATGTAACGATAAGGATTCCTCAACCTAACTCATTCATACCACTGCTAGAAATTGAATCGAAGTGAATCCTCAACCTTCTCCATTCAATTTCCCGATGTAACAAGAGAGGGAATCCTCAACCTCAACTTATCTATCACAGTAAGAGAGAGAATCCCCAATCTCAACTTGCCTATACGTGAACGGGACAAAACCACCATTCTCACTATGTCAATCCAAAACTCATTTCAATCCAACATAGTCAAACGTAACCAAAATTAAAATTAACAATACAGAATTGAATCGAAGGGAATTCTCGACTTTCTGTCCAACTTTTCAGTGCAACAAGCAAGGGAATAGACGTCAAAATCTTGAATTTGAATTATTAGTGTTAAGAACTTTTTTTTTAAATTTACAAGAAATAGTCCAACATGCAAGTATACATAGTTGCCTTTGTTACTAACGTCTGCGTATTTCTCTTGTCTGAATTATATGCGAAAGACAAGAGAAACAAAAATTCGTACCAAAAACAACAAATAAAAAAGTATAAAATTTCATGAATAAACCGTTTTTTAACCTAAAATGAGTTAGCTAGTCAGCTTAATTTATACATGATGACGACCCTTTCCTTTCTCCATATTCTATCTAGCTTCTAATATTGTTATCGAAATTTGGTTAGCTGAAAAGAATGTGTTGTTCGGCAATGAAGAATCTGCTTGAAGTTGAACACCTCTATCAATGTAAAATCCAGGAAAATTTGGTTTGGGCAACATTTTCTCGCCATTTAGCATTAGAACCACCAATGACATACTTGGCCTATCTTCTGGTCTTTGTTGCACACATAGTAAGCCCACTTGTATGCATCTTATGGCTTCAGAATGGTTGCAATTTTCCCTTGTCACTTCATCCAATAGTTCCAGTGGCCTATCCTCAGTCCATAATCTCCATGCCTAAAATCATGCTGGTAATCAAATTAGTAGAGTGGAAATCATCCAAAATTGACTCTTTAGTTCTCTCTAAAAATTTTACTTACATGTCCAAGTAGATTAAGGTAGTTTTCGGAATCTGAGAATTCTCTATTCCGTTTCGCACTTAACAACTCTAATACTATCACACCATAACTAAATACATCTGATTTCTCTGAAAATTGTCCATATACTGCATATTCAGGAGGCATATAACCACTGAAAGCATAAATTAGTAATTAAAATAAACAAACATAATATGGAGAAACAAGTCATAATTAGGTAGAAATATCTTACTATGTTCCAGCAACTCTATTCGTATTTGCCTCAACTTGATCACCAAAAAAGGTTCGAGCCAAGCCAAAATCTGATATTTTGGGATTTAAATTTGCATCTAAAAGAATATTACTAGTTTTAAGATCTCTATGTATAATCTTTAGTCTAGAATCTTGATGGAGATAAAGAAGTCCTCGAGCAATGCCGCCAATAATGTTGAAACGCTTAAGCCAATCTACTGCCTTTCTTCTTGTTTCATCTAATCAGTTATGTACAATTGTTAGCATAACTTTTGTTGTAGAAATATTAAAAATTGCCATAAACATATTTCTATATAAATTGAAATAGTTCTTACCAAAAACAAAGTGATCCAAGCTTTTGTTAGGCATGTATTCATAGACCAATATTTTTTCTTCCCCCTGAATGCAACAACCAAGAAGTTTTACAAGATTACGATGTTGAAGCTTGGCTATTAACACTACCTCATTTTTGAATTCTTCTGATCCTTGGCCAGACTTTTTTGAAAGTCTTTTAACTGCTAGTTCTTGACCATTTATAGTAGCCTGAAAAGATAAATAAAATTGTATTATAAAAAAATGTTAAGAAAAAATAAAGTCCTGGGTTGATTTTCTTATCACCTTGTATACTGGTCCAAAACCACCTTCTCCAAGTTTTTTGTTGCTTGAAAAGTTGTCTGTAGCTTTAGCTAAGACTGAGAAATCAAATATTGGGAGATCAACATCTTGTCTTTGTTTATTTTTCCTTATATTTCTTGCGAACCCTGATTGGTTGGAAAAACAACAATGGATGGATACAAAATATGAATCCATTACTCGTAGAACTTGCACAAATTTTTTTTCTAATTTCTCTTTTCTACAATGCCTATATGGAAAATTATATCATTACAGTGTTTACCTGGATATTTAATTATCATTATGATAACCCAACAGATTAATCCAAAAATAATCACTCCAACAGCAATTGCTACCGTCTTTATCTTCTTGTTTCCATGGTCATTAGCTACATTATGATCAACACAGATGTAGGACACAATTACTCAACAATTTTGACAGTAGCTCGATTGAATGAAATTGGCGAAGTTTTATTGTTTCTTTACATTGAATCCTTATAAAGGAAATATATTTTAGATTAAAAAAAAATTGAATTTCACATGACACTTAACATGCATCGCTAGTTTCAAATAATGGTGTCACCTTAAGCATGTCATCTCTAATTGCAATACCATAATATTCATATAATTGAGGTAACTAACAAACACACTTTCTTCTAAAATTAATTTAACCTGCTCAAAAGTTACCTAAAAGAAGAAGAATTAAAAACAAAAGAGTTACCTAACTCAGAACTAGGGACTTTGATGTAAAGGTCTTGACCCTCTTGTGAGAATTGCCGAATGTCAATAAGGTGATCAAACCAAAGCAGACAACCAGTTCCTCCATTACGAATATCCAAATTCGCATAAGCCGTACAAGAACAATTTTTCAAGCATGACTTCTGACATTCCTCAAGATTCATTGCCTTATTAAACCATGAAGAAGATGTGTCCGGCAATTTCATGTCTTTGTACCTCAAGAAGCCTTGTGTGTTATTACACGCCGATGAAGTCTTCCTAGTCTTTCTAACACAACCATTGGACCAATATGACACATTCCATTGTTGAGGAAACTTGGGAACATATCCTTTGAGGCATTCACATGATGCAACATTATCACCAATGTTGCATACAGAATTCGAACCGCAGAATGCATAACTGTCGCATGCATCCTGCCCCCCGGACGTAGTAGTTTCGGCAGTTTGACTTGTCCATACCATGTTTTCCCAACCACCTGAAGGGGTGGCTCTAAATATTTTGAAAATTGATCTATCAAGTATATCAAACTCATAATACACCTCTCTATCATTGAATACAAATTCTCGTTTAAAAATGCTCTGTTGCAGATTCGGATATCCAGTGAAATAAATGCCATTCCATGAGCCCTCTCTAGCGTTAATGAAGGATCCTTTCATCTGAACTAGTTGCGGATACCCTTTACGATCAATTTTGATGGAATATTCTCCCACTGCAGGGTCATCTGTACTTTTCCAGCTTGACAAATATCTATCTATGCCAGATTTTAGTCCGAGCTTCATTCCCGGCATCAAAGTGTCACAGGGATAATCAAAACTCTGCCACAAGAAGCTGCCCTCATCCTGCCCACTTTTCACCACAAGATTTCCTGAATCAAAGAGCTCTGCTGTTGAATTACTCAAATTAAAGGCTTCGTCTGATACCTTGGACGACCAAAGAATAGTAGCGTTTGCCCCGGTGCGAAGTTGAAGAATCCCCATTTTGTTTAACATGAGGATCCCTGACTTGTTGTGGAGTGGTGTTTCTCTGTTGGCCACCCACACAACTGTTTGCTTTCCTGATACGTCTGTGTACCAGACACCCAAATATCGATTTGTTGAAGTTCCAGGGCTGAAGAAACCCAGTTCGAAACTTGCATCAGCTGAAAGCAAAGTCTCGCCACCATCACGAATACATTCACTCATTCCTAAACTGTGTAAAGAAGTAGAGCCTCTCATGTAGGATACTAGAAATAACAAAATAAGTAACATTTTCAAGTTTCCCATTAATGTCTTTCACGAGCCCCGAATGAGCTTTCCTGGTTGGTTTATTGACAAAATGTTCATTAAATTAAATTAAATAACAATAAAAACCAAAAATGAGTAGGCTCTTTCTGTGCGCAATGAACCAATAGATGCCAGGAAACTAAAATAGCCGTGTAACTCGGGCAATCCAACATTTTTTACACGTGCTTTGATTTTTCATATCATCTGTAACAATCAAACAGTCATAGAGCCTTGAAATTAAGATAGGTGCCATCATAAATATCAATTTCAATGGTTCCCTCTCAATCAATGATCGCAAGTTGCAACGAGATAGTAATTAATCAACTAAATCTATCCAAAACGTCAAATGGTGCATTGAATTATAGAAAATCGATGAACCGAATTTTTAAACGGTTTGATTTAATTTTTGAATCATTTAAGGATTAGAACCGGTCAAAACTTGCGGGTTTCTAAAATTAATAAAGATATGGTTCAAAGTTAAGTTTTTTTTGTGCTTGGATGTCCTTCTTGTCATTATACTATATTATTTCTTATTATTTTAAATATTAATTATTAATTATATAGTAAAAATATACAATAATTTTTTTAAATATTATTTTAATTTTATACTCACTTATATTTAAATTAATTAAATTTATTATTATTCATAATTATTAATATAAATATAATTAAATATGTATAAATAAAAATATTAGATATAATATTTATTAATATTATATCTAATATTTATTAATATTATTTTTCAATAAATACATATTGTATATAACAATATAATAAATATAAACTAATTAGTTAGTTATTAAAATAAAAATATTTACTTTAATATAAAAATAAAATTTTAAAAAAATTTATCATAAAAAAATATTAAAATTTTATATACGTATTTAATAATAACCAGATTATAACTTGTTGATTATAATTTGTTAAAACTTAATTGTTTTTAAAATAGAATAAAGATATATATTTTAAATTTTATTTTTAAGATTTTGACTATTTTATATTTTTTATTTACGTAAGACCATTTCTACCAGTTCAACTAATAATTTATCGGTTAAATTAATAAACTAATAGTTTAACCGATTCGATTATCAGTTTGATTTTGATAACTATGCCTCCTCATGTCAACAACTTAACAAACTAGCTAATTAATTTATAACAAAATCGTGATTTTACAATAATAAAATAATAATTTAATGCTGATTTTACGCGTCACTCTTCTTTCAGTTCGCATTCTTCCACCAATCATCAATTATACCGCGTCGTGTGTTTTCCTGCGAGCATCAATTTTCTACAGTATTTTGTGTGCCTTTCACCATTAATTTTATAACATTGCAAAAAGAACATCCAAAATTATTATAAAAAATGTTTAAATTTCAAATAAAATAAAACATTTAAAATTTAACGAAAAGAAATATTTAAAACTTGAAAAAAAATGGTGAAACTCAGGTAGGAATGTCAATGGGGCAGGGCGGGGTGGGGATGCCTACCTGTTCTCCATTCCCGCCCCCAGATTTATTCCCCGTCCCCGCCCCTGTTTTCCGCCGTGGGGGAATATTGCTCCCCATTTTCATTCTCCACAAGGCCCCATTCTTCGTGGGGACTCCATTCCTTATCTATCTGATAGTTCTAACTAATTATTAATTTCCATATGAATAGAGGTGTAAGTATCCATTCTATACAAAAAGTCTAAACAATAAGATGGTGACTTTTTCGAAATGACGCAATGAGGGGACGCAACGGCAAGCCAGAGGATAGAGAAGTGGACAAGGTGGGAGACGTGGCAATAGAGAGGAGAATGGACATAACGACAAAGTTACGAAAAGGAACGCCGCAAATAGAGAGCATGACGCGGTGAGGATCATGGCACGGTGAGGTGTGACAATGCGGTGAGAAGGGAGAGGTGGCTGCAGAGAGGTTGGATGGAGTATGGACAATGTTAGAGATTTCTGAATTGAAGAAGAGTTATGCAAATGAGGATTAGGAGTTTTGAGTTTCTATGTGTGCGTGCGTGCGTGTGTGTGAAATGACTAAAAACATATATGAGAAATAAACTATTAAGGACAATTCAGTAAATTTATGAACTTCGAGAATTAGCGGGAATAGGACGGGTATCCCCGCTCGGGTCCCGCGTCTGCCTCGGGGTAATTTTGTCCCCCATCCCCATTCCCACGGAAAAAATTCCCCACAGTCGGATCCCCAGTCGGGACAGTCCCCGCAGGGATCCCCGCGTCTCGGGGAGTTTTGCCATCCCTACTCAGATGCAGTTAACTTTACGTGAAGTTGATATTTGAGAGCTATTAGATGAAAAATTTAGTCAAATCATTCAAATCATTTAACGTCTTTTAACTATTAACTTTACGTGAAGTTGACTGCACCTGAGTTTTCACAATTTTTTTTGTCAAATTTTAAATGTTTCTTTTTATTAAATTTTAAATATTTTATTTTATTTGAGGTTTAAACATTTTTTTTATAATAATTTTGGATGTTCTTTTTGCAATGTTACAAAATTAATCATTCTTCCGATACAATGTAGCAAACGAGTTGTGATGAACGGCACAAACTTCCAACGAAACAACAAATGGCAACGGCAGAAGACTGATATTAGTGCGGTGGCGGAGGTAACCATGCGGAAGAGTATTGTCGTTGGAGAAAGAAGCCGTGAAAGAGGGAAGAGAAGGATGAGGATTTCAATTATTTTTTTGAACTGTGAGAGGGAGTAAAAGTGAGTTTGGGATGATCATTGTCAAATACATGGATTGACTTGTAGGAGAATTTGGATGATCAAACTGGAGGTAGACCGGGCTTAAAATAACCTTTTACACAGGAAAGTCTACCGGTTTCCTAAGTTATTCCCGACCATTCTCTTCAACACTAATATTATAAGCACATGTTGTTATCATTACATACAACCTTTCCTATCCAATTATTAGCATATTCTTATCATGTCTAACTTACCGGATGCATAGTGGTGTGGAATATTTTTTGCTATTCAGATCTTGATGAAATATGGGAACTCGTCAACTCGTGCAGCAACAAACTATGTCGAGCATGGTACTTGTAAAGACGTTTCAATGTTTAAGTGAGCTTTGTGTGTCTTGTGTTGAGTCAAGAATTGAATGTTAATTCTTGTGATGATAAGCATAATTGGTGTTTTTTATTTTAATTTATTTTTTTATAAGTATTATATTAATCATTGTTCTGAAAATTAAACTAGATTGGCCGGTCGGATCGGTCAAATTGCAAATCGAACACCAACACGGTTTGGTCCAATATAAAAAATCGTTCAACTTAAAATCGCTTCTGAATCGTTGAATCACTCAAGAATCGGTCGGTCAGACCGAACTAGAATCCAGCGGGTTCTTGTGAAACGTCGTCATTTAGGGTTTGCTAATTAGGGATAAAAAAATCCTGCTTCTCCCACGAGCTATTCCTAATTTCCCCACTTTTAAACTATCTACTCTCTCTCAACTCTTAACTCTCTCCATCATCGCAAGGAAAGACTCAGCGTCGCTACCATCCGTTGCACTTAGGGACCACCGTATCTTCCTCTGGTCGTCTATGGCTTCGCGCTTCTTCCTCATTACACAATCAGTGTGTCTTCCTCAAGCCTAGCGTGAGTCGTTGGTCATCGTCTGCTTATGTAACACCCTACCACACAGAGCTTTACGCCTAAGACGTAAATCAGAGGTGGTGAGGTTCTACGACCTCTAACAGTAAAAATACTTATATATGTGACAAGAGTAATATAATTAAGAGCCTTGAAAGGAACGGTATGATCAATAAATAAAAACGAAAGTACAACGCTCATGGTCAACGATAAGACGAAAAGCTTATATAGAAAATCAAAAGACAGATATATATAGGATTCCAACAAGTAAATATAATTAAGCTCTAGGCTCGACATGTGAAGCAAAGGTCGGCCAGAGTATATATATATATAACCCAAAATATCCCGGACTCGAAAAACTAACATCCTGTTTCTCTAAGTCAATCTCTAAGAGGGACAAACATAAAATACAAGATGGAGAATCTATATACATATATAAACACATAAATAAAATACAACCCTAAGTCCTTAGAGTTCTTCGCTTCTTCAAAGTCTCCAGAATGCTCAGTGAGATACCTCCTGACATGCATCTGAAAACCACAATATATGTATGGAATCAGAACCGGGGGTTCTCAGTATTGTAAAGGTGTCCACGTACATAAGATATAAGGTCTTGGGAAAGCCAGCGGCAATCTTAGAACTCCGACACTCAGATTTAAGTCTTAAAATTTATAAATTGAAAACCATAAATAGGGTAGGTTATCTAAGGTTCTTATTTCTAATTCCTTTCTAACTTAAGCCCTAATTTCCGCCTTCCTCCAATCCTCCAAAACTTTGGTGCATAGACAAGCAATACAAACAAAACAAACACAAGTAGGATACAGATACAGTAAGTAGCAAATATAGCAGGTAAGCATAATAATCACATAGGCAAGCCTAATTAATGCACAATCAGACAAAACACACATATGCATATGATGTATGCCTACCCTATGATTGATGATATCATCTGTCGGTTATATAGCCAACCCCGACATGTCTTGGTAGTTAACTATGGACAGAAATACCCTTCGCAGAGCAAGCGGGGCTGAGCCACAACCTCCCTTGCTACTACCCGATCAATCTAGAGCAAGTGAAATAACCACTACTGTTGCTACTACTCAGGTGGGTGTTTATAAGCTCAATCTGGAGCAAGCAGGACGAACCACAATCCTTGCTATTGCTCAGGTATCTCAAACATTGACTCGGAGCAAATGGGACGAACCACAATCCTTGCTACTGCCCAAGTATCACAAACATACATTCATTCAATCTTAATCAGATAAACCATTCTTCCATCCAAATTAACTAATACAAAATTTTCCAAAAATTCTCATAAAATTTCGGCAGTACGTCTCCTAAAACTCGGACTTTGCCATCCTTTTCGAGTCACATCCAAACCACTCAATCACAATCACTCACACACACACACACACATTCAACGATTCTCCACAACCTATCCTCATCATCATTTACTATCAATATTATTTATCACATTTATTATTCATTTCAAATCTCATCATTATAATTCAATATCATTCATCAATCATCAATCATCCTCATCATCATTATTTACAATAATTGATAATCAATCATCATGCATTTCAACCACCCACTCAACAATTTTCAACAACGAGTTACTAAACCTCAACCTTCTATATCATATAACTTATCCTGTGGTCATCTAGCCTATATTTTCACGAAACATTATGTATTATCTACGAGAAACCAAAATCATACCTTGGCCGATTCCTCCCTAAGCCCAGAACACCTCAAAATTCTCTCCTTTCACAAGCTCCAAGCCTCCAAACGTCAATTTCTCAAGCCTAATTACCCGGATTTCATTCCAAACTACCCAATCAAACTCCAAGTCAACCAGAACACAATCTATTTCACACAATATCACTATAATCATCATAGAGTTCACTAATTTAATAATTCACAAGGGTTTAACAGTTTCTTACCTTACCCACGAATCTATTGGACAAAATCCAGTGATTATCCACTATTAGAGTTCACCACTTTGTTTGAATAAAATTGAAGAGAATTTCGAGAAGAACACGTAGCCGCTAACAGCTCGTCAATTATAACTCCGGATTGAAAGTTATGGACGATTGAAAATCGGAAGGGAGGGTTACGGGTTTTTTTACGCTAATCTCTCTCTCCTTCAACATTTTCTAGGTATGAAGAAGATGAAGGTGTTCTCGGTGTTTAATAGGTTGGGTCGTGGGCCCAATTTGGGCATAGTTCAATTGGTTCAGCTCGTTGGCCCGTTTTTTGACCAAAATTTTTAAAATTAGTGTTAAAACTCATATTTTAATTATTTATACTTTATTAAATTATAAAATTTAATTTTTTAATTTTTTAAATAATAATTAATTTATTAGTTAATTATTTACTAATTACTCGGGGTTTACAGCTTAGCCGCTCGTCTGCTGTTGGCCGTCGCACTCAGGCACAACTGCCTTGGTTTGGTCGTCGTGGTGGAACGTGGAAGTCTCAAAGAGTCCAACCACTCTACTCCTCATTCACCAATAGTCCAAGCCCTCTACTCAGCCGTGGTTCTGCCGCCGTCCATCATCCTGCTCGTCGTTTGGTCTCCATCTCTATTGGGCTTCTATCCCTCTGCTCAGACTTCTCAAAACATTGATTTTTTTGGGATTTCACTAGTGCTGGTATGCTACTTAGATTGAAATTTTTCTCAATGAATGATTAGATATGCTCTTGTGCTGTATTGTATTCTGTTTTCTTGTTTTGGATTGAATCATTGATTAGAATGATTAGTTGATTGTAGTTCAACTGGTTAATATTTGTTAAAATTGTGCTGAAAACTTTGCTAATCTTTAAAATTATGTTGAAATTTTTGTTAAAAGTATGTCAGAGAAGAAGTAAATTATGCTGAAAATTTATTAAAATGATGATCAACGTTTTGTTAGGAAAAAAGTAAATTGATTTGAATAATTAGTTGATTGTAGTTCACCGGTTAATATTTGTTAAAATTGTCCTAAAAACTTTGTTAATTCTTATTAAAATTATGCTAAAAAATTTATTAAAAGTCTATCAGGGAAGAAGTAAATTATGCTGAAAATTTATTAAAATGATGATCAACCTTTTGTTAGGAAAAGCTAAATTGATTTGAATGATTAATTGATTGTAATTCACTAGTTAATGTTTGTTAAAACTGTGTTGAAAATTCGTTAATCTTTATTAAAATTATACTGAAAATTTTGTTAAAATTATTTTATTATAAAACAATTTTTTTAGTTGAACCGACGATTGAATTGGTTAAACCAATAAATTAGTAATTAGAACGATTCGATGACCGCTCCAGTTTTCAGAACTTTGATATTAATGGATAGAAAATTAAATTTCACAATCAAGTAATTGTTTTTAAAAGCATACTGGAATTAGAGTGCATTTAGCTTTTCTTATCTAAGTTAGGTGATTACTTATAGGTTACTAAGCTTGGGATATCTTTAATAAGTTACAAGAGTGTGAATCTTTTGGAATTGGTATTTGTAATAATTTTTTATTATAGTAAAAATTTTACTATTGTTTGTGATGGAAACTAGACGTAGGTCATTATTAAGTCCATATATTACTATAATTTTTTTTTATTGAAAAGAGTGAAATTTATCAATTTAACTTGCAATTAGTCCTTCTAATTGCATACTTTTGTGAATATTTTTCTAATTGAGTTTAACCGATTAAATATATTTTTTATGCTTTAAAAATTATCAAATTAATTCTACTTTTATTTTATTCGATATCTTAATATGTTTATTTAAGTTGTTTAAGGTTTATGAGGCAAGAATATCTTAAAAAGATGGAAGAAAAACATACAAAAGTAGAGATTTTATAAAGAAATGAAGAATTGGTGAAGCTGCAGAGATGCATACGTATCATATCGAGCTTGTATCCCGTTAAAAAAAACCACGTGATTCACGATTTTGAACTTATTTTTTGCTTAATTCAACCCATTTCTGATGCATTTAAAGAAAGCAAGGATGGATAATCAAACACAACACTTCATATACTAATTTTTTTTCTTTTATTTTAAGAGTTTTGAGACCTTGAATTCTAAAGAGAGAAGCTCCAACTTCTCTCTAAAATTCAAGGATTTCTTATGAATTTCTCTTTAGTTCTAGGTTTTAATTTTGTTTAATTGTAGTTCTTAGTTTATAATTTGTTATTTTGCTACTCTAGTTCCTTAGAATTTATTATTACTTTCTCTATTTGTTATTTTAAGTTCTTGAATTCTTGTTGAATTCTCACTTTTCTTTAATGAATTTGATGTTTTATATTTTATTATTGCTTATTTGAGATGTTAGTATTGTTTTTTTAAATTGGGTAGTAGTAAATTTTACTAATTCTTACCATTTATGATGCCTTATATTTATGCCTTCTAAGTGTTTGATTGCCTCACTTAGCTATAAAGTAGATTTTTATTCTTGGCTTGGATTAAAAACTCAGGTAAACTTGAATTAGTAATGTCCAAGTTAATTGATAATTTAGAGATGCTAATTAATTTTGTTTTCGATAATTCTAATCTTTTACTAAGTTAGTTAGGACTTACAGATTAGGGTTAGTTAAACTTAATTGACTTTCTTTAATTTGTAGAAATTGGCGAATTAAATTTACTCTTTATAATTATTATGTTGTGGATAATATATCCTGTATAATAAAGAACAAAGAACAGCTGAGTGAGAACAACATGAGAGCGCGAGAGAGGGATCGAGAGCGTGTGAGGTGGGGAATCACAGGAGGGAAAGAACTAAACAGAGTAAACATATTAAAGATCCTAGGGTTTTGAACAAAGAAGAGTATCAACGTTTGGAGCTTGATTCCTTCTCCGTCTTCGTCGACAACTTGCCGGAAGATATATCAAAGAGAGAACTCTTTCATATGTTCAAATGGACATGCAGAATAATCGACATATATCTGTCGCAAAAGAATAAAAATGGACATATCTATCTGTTTGCTTTCATACGGTACACTACAAAAGGAGGAGCTTTGAAGGCTGTTGCAGAGATGAACAGTGTGGTGTTGAGAGGCAAAAGACTATTCATTGGAGAGGTGAAGTATAGAATAGGAGTGGGGATGCAGAACACGAGAGGCAAAGAAGTGAAGGTGATTACCAGACAGGATGATGGAGAAAACAATTCGCAGGCAAGAAGTGTGAGAGTAGAGCACAAGAAATTGGCAAGGCAGGTGTCGGATGCACCCATCAAAGACCCAAATAATAATGGATGGATAAAAAAGGTAGAAGTACCGGTAGCTAATGAGAATGTCGTATGGCTGCAGAGAAGTATCGTCAGAGGTACGAGTTGGCGATCGATTTTAAAGCACTACAGCAAAAGATTCATAGGGACTGGTCAGAGGTAACACAAGTACAAAAACTGGGAGCATATAAAGCAATGAAAACGTTTAACACGATGCTTAGTGCTTGGTGCACGAAGTTGTGATCATCAATGGCGCCATCAACATGGTACGCTCTATTGCAATCTCAACTCTTTATCACAACTTCGCACAACTAACCAGCAAGTGCACTGGGTCGTCCAAGTAATAAACCTTACGCGAGTAAGGGTCGATCCCACGGAGATTGTTGGTATGAAGCAAGCTATGGTCATCTTGTAAATCTCAGTCAGGCGGATTCAACTGGTAATGAGGATTAATGAATAAAACATAAGATAAAGATAGAGATACTTATGTAATTCATTGGTGAGAATTTCAGATAAGCGTATGGAGATGCTTTGTCCCTTCCGTCTCTCTGCTTTCCTACTGTCTTCATTCAATCCTTCTTACTCCTTTCCATGGCAAGCTGTATGTTGGGCATCACCGTTGTCAGTGGCTACAGTTTCGTCCTCTCAGTGAAAATGTTCAACGCGCTCTGTCACAGTACGGCTATTCAGCTGTCGGTTCTCGATCATGTCGGAATAGAATCCAGTGATTCTTTTGCGTCTGTCACTAACGCCCCACAATCATGAGTTTGAAGCTCGTCACAGTCATTCAATCCTTGAATCCTACTCAGAATACCACAGACAAGGTTTAGACCTTCCGGATTCTCTTGAATGCCGCCATCAATTCTAGCTTATACCACGAAGATTCTAATTAAGGAATCCAAGAGATATCCACTCAATCTAAGGTAGAACGGAGGTGGTTGTCAAGCACACGTTCATAGGTGAGAATGATGATGAGTGTCACGGATCATCACCTTCATCAAGTTGAGGAACAAGTGATATCTTGGAACAAGAATAAGCTGAATTGAATAGAAGAATAATAGTAATTGCATTAATACTCGAGGTACAGCAGAGCTCAACACCTTAATCTATGGTGTGTAGAAACTCCACCGTTGAAAATACATAAGAACAAGGTCTAGGCATGGCCGAGAGGCCAGCCCCCAAAACGTGATCTAAGATAGCATAAAACTCTCCAAGATGAGAATACAATAGTAAAAAGGTCATATATGTAGAGAACTAGTAGCTTAGGATTTACAAAGATGAGTAAATGACATAAAAATCCACTTCCGGGCCCACTTGGTGTGTGCTTGGGCTGAGCATTGAAGCTTCTATGTGTAGAGACTTTTCTTGGAGTTAAACGCTAGCTTTGGTGCCAGTTTGGGCGTTTAACTCCCATTCTTGTGCCAGTTCCGGCGTTAAACGCCAGAACTCTTGAGCTGACTTGGAACGCCTATTTGGTCCATCAAATCTCGGGCAAAGTATGAACTATTATACATTGCTGGAAAGCCCAGGATGTCTACTTTCCAACGCAATTAAGATCGTGCCAATTGGGCTTCTGTAGCTCCAGAAAATCCACTTCGAGTGCAGGGAGGTTAGAATCCAACAGCATCTGCAGTCCTTTTCAGCCTCTAAATTAGATTTTTGCTCAGGTCCCTCAATTTCAGCCAGAAAATACCCGAAATCACAGAAAAATACATAAAATCATAGTAAAGTCCAGAAAAGTGAATTTTAACTAAAAACTAATAAAAATATAATAAAAACTAACTAAAACATACTAAAAACATACTAAAAACAATGCCAAAAAGCGTATAAATTATCCGCTCATCACAACACCAAACTTAAATTGTTGCTTATTCCCAAGCAATTGAAAATCAAATAAGATAAAAAGAAGAGAATATGCAATGAATTCCAAAAACATCTATGAAGATCAGTATTAATTAGATGAGCGGGGCTTTTAGCTTTTTGCCTCTGAACAGTTTTGGCATCTCACTCTATCCTTTGAAATTCAGAATGATTGGCTTCTATAGGAACTCAGAATCCAGATAGTGTTATTGATTCTCCTAGTTAAGTATGATGATTCTTGAACACAGCTACTTTATGAGTCTTGGCTGTGGCCCAAAGCACTCTGTCTTCCAGTATTACCACCGGATACATACATGCCACAGACACATAACTGGGTGAACCTTTTCAGATTGTGGCTCAGCTTTGCTAGAGTCTCCAATTAGAGGTGTCCAGGGTTCTTAAGCACACTCTTTTTGCCTTGGATCACGACTTTATTTTTTTCTTTTTCTCTTTTCTCTCTCTTTTTTTTTTCATTTTTTTTGTATTCACTGCTTTTTCTTGCTTCAAGAATCATTTTTATGATTTTTCAGATCCTCAGTAACATGTCTCCTTTTTCTTCATTCTTTCAAGAGCCAGTATTCATGAACAACAAATTCAAAAGACATATGCACTGTTCAAGCATACATTCAGAAATCAAAAGTATTGCCACCACATCAAAATAATTAATCTGTTATAAAATTTAAAATTCATGCAATTCTTCTCTTTTTCATTTAAGAACATTTTTCATTTAAGAAAGGTGATGGATTCATAGGACATTCATAACTTTAAGGCATAGATACTAAGACACTAATGATTATAAGACACAAACATAGATAAACATAAGCATGAAAATTCGAAAAGCAGAAAAATAAAGAACAAGGAGATCAAAGAACGGGTCCACCTTAGTGATGGCGGCTTGTTTTTCCTCTTGAAGATCTTATAGAGTGCTTGAGCTCCTCAATGTCTCTTCCTTGCTTTTGTTGCTCCTCTCTCATGATTCTTTGATCTTCTCTAATTTCATGGAGGATGATGGAATGTTCTTGGTGCTCCACCCTTTGTTGTCCCATGTTGGAACTCAATTCTCCTAGGGAGGTGTTGATTCGCTCCCAATAGCTTTGTGGAGGAAAGTGCATCCCTTGAGGTATCTCAGGGATTTCATGATGAGGAATTTCCTCATGTCTATGTCTATGAGTGGGATCTCCTGTTTGCATTGAGCTCCTTCCACACAGATACCCATGAGGACTTAGTCCAACCTTTGATTAAAGTTGACCTTTTTTGAGTTTGAAAAGGGACCTCGGGGATCACCTTCTTCATGGCCACAACTTCATAGAAGTGGTCTTGATGCACCCTTAAGATGAATCTCTCCATCTCCCATAACTCGGAGGTGGAAGCTTTTGCCTTCCCTTTCCTCTTTCTAGAGGTTTCTCCGGCCTTAGGTGCCATAAATGGTTATAGAAAAATAAAAAGCAATGCTTTTACCACACCAAACTTAGAAGGTTTGCTCGTCCTCAAGCAAAAGAAGAAAGAAGAGAGTAGAAGAAGAAGAAAGAGAGGAGATGGAGGTGGCTTTGTTTTTCGGCCAAGGGGGAGAAGTAGTGTGTAAGTTGTGTGAAAATGAAGGAGTGAAGATGGGTGTATATAGGGGTGGGGAGAGGGGTGGGGTTCGGCCATTATGGGTGGGTTTGGGAGGGAAAGTGGTTTAAATTTGAATGGTGAGGTAGGTGGGGTTTTATGAAGGATGGAAGTGAGTGGTGAAGAAAATGGTGGGATTTGATAGGTGAGGGGTTTTTTGGGGAAGAGGTATTGAGGTGATTGGTGAATGGGTGAAGAAGAGAGAGAGTGGTGGGGTAGGTGGGGATCCTGTGGGGTCCACAGATCCTGAGGTGTCAAGAATAATTCATCCCTGCACCAAGTGGCGAGCAAAAATGCCCTTTCTGCCAATCCTGGCGTTAAATGCCAGGCTGGTGCCTATTTTTGGCATTTAACGCCAGCTTCTTGCCCATTCCTGGCGTTAAACGCCAGTCTGGTGCCCCTTTCTGGCGTTAAACGCCCAGAATGGTGCCAGACTGGGCGTTAAACGCCCATTTGCTACCCTTACTGGCGTTTAAACGCCAGCAAGTTTTTCCTCCAGGGTGTGCTATTTTTCTTTCTGTTTTTCATTCTGTTTTTGCTTTTTCAATTGATTTTGTGACTTCCCATGATCATCAACCTACAGAAAACATAAAATAACAATGGAAAATAGATAAATATAACATTGGGTTGCCTCCCAACAAGCGCTTCTTTAATGTCAATAGCTTGACAGTGGGCTCTCATGGAGCCTCACAGATGGTCAGAGCAATGTTGGAACCTTCTAACACCAAACTTAGAGTTTGAATGTAGGGGTTCAACACCAAACTTAGAATTTGGTTGTGGCCTCCCAACACCAAACTTAGAGTTTGACTGTGGGGGCTCTGTTTGACTCTGTTTTGAAAGAAGCTCTTCATGCTTCCTCTCCATGGTTACAGAGGGATATCCTTGAGCCTTAAACACAAGGGATTCTTCATTCACTTGAATGATCAATTCTCCTCTGTCAATATCAATCACAGCCTTTGCTGTGGCTAGGAAGGGTCTGCCAGATGGATTCATCCATGCACTTCCCAGTCTCTAGGACTATGAAATCAGCAGGGATGTAATGGTCTTCAATCTTTACCAGAACATCCTCTACAAGTTCATAAGCTTGTTTTCTTGAATTGTCTGCCATCTCTAGTGAGATTCTTGCAGCTTGTACCTCAAAGATCCCTAGCTTCTCCATTACAGAGAGAGGCATGAGGTTTATGCTTGACCCTAGGTCACACAGAGGCTTCTCAAAGGTCATGGTGCCTATGGTACAAGGTATTGAGAACTTCTCAGGGTCCTGCCTCTTTTGAGGTAGTCTCTGCCTAGTCAAGTCATCCAGTTCTTTGGTGAGTAAAGGGGGTTCATCCTCCCATGTCTCATTACCAAATAACTTGTCATTTAGCTTCATGATTGCTCTAAGGTATTTAGCAACTTGCTCTTCAGTGACATATTCGTCCTCTTCAGAGGAAGAATACTCATCAGAGCTCATGAATGGCAGAAGTAGATCCAATGGAATCTCTATGGTCTCAGTGTGAGCCTCAGATTCCCATGGTTCCTCATTAGGGAACTCATTGGAGGCCAGTGGACTCCATTGAGGTCTTCCTCAGTGGTGCTCACTGCCTCTTCCTCCTCTCCAAATTTGGCCATGTTGATGGCCTTACACTCTCCGTTTGGATTCTCTTCTGTATTGCTTGGAAGAGTACTAGGAGGGAGTTCAGTAACTCTCTTACTCAGCTGACCCACTTGTGCCTCCAAGTTTCTAATGGTGGACCTTGTTTCAGTCATGAAACTTTGAGTGGTTTTGATTAGATCAGAGACCATGGTTGCTAAGTCAGAGTGGCTCTGCTTAGAATTCTCTGTCTGTTGCTGAGAAGATGATGGAAAAGAATTGCTATTGCTAAACCTATTTCTTCCACCATTATTGTTGTTGAAACCTTGTTGAGGTCTCTGTTGATCCTTCCATGAGAGATTTAGATGATTTCTCCATGAAGGATTATAGGTATTTCCATAGGGTTCTCCCATGTAATTTACCTCTTCCATTGAAGGGTTCTCAGGATCATAAGCTTCTTCTTCAGATGAAGCGTCCTTAGTACTGCCTGGTGCAGCTTGTATTCCAGACAGACTTTGAGAAATCATATTGACTTGCTGAGTCAATATTTTGTTCTGAGCCAATATGGCATTCAGAGTATCAATCTCAAGAACTCCTTTCTTCTGATTCGTCCCATTGTTCACAGGATTCCTTTCAGAAGTGTACATGAATTGGTTATTTGCAACCATTTCAATGAGTTCTTGAGCTTCTGTAGGCGTCTTCTTCAGATGAAGAGATCCTCCAGCAGAGCTATCCAATGACATCTTGGACAGTTCAGACAGACCATCATAGAAGATACCTATGATGCTCCATTCAAAAAGCATGTCAGATGGACACTTTCTGATTAGTTGTTTGTATCTTTCCCAAGTTTCATAGAGGGATTCTCCTTCCTTCTGTCTGAAGGTTTGGACTTCCACTCTAAGCTTACTCAATTTTTGATGTGGAAAGAACTTTGCCAAGAAGGCATTGACTAGCTTTTTCCAAGAGTTCAGGCTTTCTTTAGGTTGTGAGTCCAACCATATCCTAGCTCTGTCTCTTACAGCAAAAGGGAATAGCATAAGTCTGTAGACCTCAGGGTCAACCCCATTAGTCTTGACAGTGTCACAGATTTACAAGAATTCAGCTAAAAACTGATGAGGATCTTCCAATGGAAGTCCATGGAACTTGCAATTCTGTTGCATTAGAGAAACTAATTGAGGCTTAAGCTCAAAGTTTGTTGCTCCAATGGCAGGGATAGAGATGCTTCTCCCATAGAAGTCGGGAGTAGGTGTAGTAAAGTCACCCAGCACCTTCCTTGCATTGTTGGCATTGTTGTTGTTTTCGGCTGCCATGGGTTCTTCTTGTTTGAAGATTTCTGTTAGGTCCTCTACAGAGAGTTGTGCCTTAGCTTCTCTTAGCTTTCGCTTCAAGGTCCTTTCAGGTTCAGGGTCAGCCTCAACAAGAATACTTTTGTCTTTGCTCCTGCTCATATGAAAGAGAAGAGAACAAAAAAATATGGAATCCTCTTTGTCACAGTATAGAGATTCCTTGAGGTGTCAGAGGAAAAGAAAAATAGAAGGAAGAGGTAGAAGAATTCAAACTTATCAAGAAAGATAGAGTTCGAATTGTGCATTGAGGAGGAGTGTTAGTCCATAAATAGAAGGATGTGAGAAGAGGGGAAGAAATTTTCGAAAATAAATTAAAAAGATTTTAAAAACATTTTGAAAAATTGAAGAATGACTTTCGAAAAATATGATTGGGAAAGAAATAAAGTGATTTTTGAAAAAGATTTTGAAATTAGAAATAAAAAAGATATGATTGAAAACTATTTTGAAAAAGATGTGATTAAGAAGATATGATTGAAAAGATGTGGTTTTAAAAAGATGTGATTGAAAAGATATGATTGAGAAACAATTTAAAAAGATTTGATTTTTAAAATTAATGACTTGGCTAACAAGAAAAGATATGATTCAAACATTAAACCTTTCTCAACAGAAAAGGCAACATACTTGAAATGTTGAATCAAATCATTAATTGTTAGCAAGTATCTTTGAAAATGGAAAGAAATTGATTTTGAAAATATATGATTGAAAAGATATGATTTGAAAAATATTTGATTTTGAAAAAAAATGCAAACTTGAAAAAAATTTGAATTAAAAAAAAAATCTTCCCTCTTGTGCCATCCTGGCATTAAACGTCCAGAATGGTATCCATTCTGGCGTTTAACGCCCAAAATGCTACCCTTTTGGGCGTTAAACGCCCAGCCAGGCACTCTGGCTGGCGTTTAAACGCCAGTTTTCCTTCTTCACTGGGTGTTTTGAACGCCCAGCTTTTTCTGTGTAATTCCTCTGCTGTATGTTCTGAATCTTTAATTCTCTGTATTATTGACTTGAAAAGACACAAATTAAAAATATTTTTTGGATTTTTAATGATGAGGAATAATCACAATGCAACTAAAATCAACTAAACAATGCATGCAAGACACCAAACTTAGAAGTTTGTATACTACTGACACTAACAAATTGAGAATGCATATGAGAAACAATAAAACACTCAAGACAAGAGAATTTAAAGATCAGAGTAAGAAAGTCATCAAGAACAACTTGAAGATTAGTGAAGACACATGCATGAATTCGAAAAATGCAAGAAGAACAGAAACATGCAATTGACACCAAACTTAAAATGAGACACTAGACTCAACAAGAAACAAAAAATATTTTTGGTTTTAAGATTTTATACTTTTTTTTTGGATTTTTTTTTTGAAAATTGAGTGAAAAAGAAAAAAAGGATATCAAAATTCTTAATGAGAATTCCAGGAATCATGAAATGTTAGTCTAAAGCTTTAGTCTAAAGAAATTAGACATGGCTAGCCAAGGTTCAGCAGGACATTACATTCAAGAGCTAAATTGATGAGAATCAATCAGCTTTGGTGATGATAAGAACATCACCTTGAAACACTAGAATTCATTCTTAAGAACTCTGAAGAAAAATACCTAATCTAAGCAACAAGATGAACCGTCAGTTGTCCAAACTCAAACAATCCCCGGAAACGGCGCCAAAAACTTGGTGCACGAAATTGTGATCATCAATGGCGCCATCAACATGGTACGCTCTATTGCAATGTCAACTCTTTATCACAACTTCGCACAACTAACCAGCAAGTGCACTGGGTCGTCCAAGTAATAAACCTTACGCGAGTAAGGGTCGATCCCACGGAGATTGTTGGTATGAAGCAAGCTATGGTCATCTTGTAAATCTCAGTCAGGCGGATTCAACTGGTAATGAGGATTAATGAATAAAACATAAGATAAAGATAGAGATACTTATGTAATTCATTGGTGAGAATTTTATATAAGCATATGGAGATGCTTTGTCCCTTCCGTCTCTCTGCTTTCCTACTGTCTTCATCCAATCCTTCTTACTCCTTTCCATGGCAAGCTGTATGTTGGGCATCACCATTATCAGTGGCTACAGTCCCGTCATCTCAGTGAAAATGTTCAACGCGCTCTGTCACAGCATGGCTATTCAGCTGTCGGTTCTCGATCATGTCGGAATAGAATCTAGTGATTCTTTTGCGTCTGTCACTAACGCCCCACAATCACGAGTTTGAAGATCGTCACAGTCATTCAATCCTTGAATCCTACTCAGAATACCACAAACAAGGTTTAGATCTTCCGGATTCTCTTGAATGCCGCCATCAATTCTAGCTTATACCACGAAGATTCTAATTAAGGAATCCAAGAGATATCCACTCAATCTAAGGTAGAACGGAGGTGGTTGTCAAGCACACGTTCATAGGTGAGAATGATGATGAGTGTCACGGATCATCACCTTCATCAAGTTGAGGAATAAGTGATATCTTGGAACAAGAATAAGCTGAATTGAATAGAAAAACAATAGTAATTGCATTAATACTCGAGGTACAGCAGAGCTCCACACCTTAATCTATGGTGTGTAGAAACTCCACCGTTGAAAATACATAAGAACAAGGTCTAGGTATGACCGAGAGGCTAGCCCCCAAAACGTGATCTAAGATAGCATAAAACTCTCCAAGATGAGAATACAATAGTAAAAAGGTCCTATATGTAGAGAACTAGTAGCTTAGAGTTTACAAAGATGAGTAAATGACATAAAAATCCACTTCCGGGCCCACTTGGTGTGTGCTTAGACTGAGCATTAAAGCTTCTATGTGTAGAGACTTTTCTTGGAGTTAAACGCCAGCTTTGGTGCCAGTTTGGGCGTTTAACTCCCATTCTTGTGCCAGTTCCGGCGTTAAACGCCAGAATTCTTGAGCTGACTTGGAACGCCTATTTGAGCCATCAAATCTCCGGCAAAGTATGGAGTATTATATATTGCTGGAAAGCCCAGGATGTCTACTTTCCAAAGCAATTGAGAGCGCGCCGATTGGGCTTCTGTAGCTCCAGAAAATTCACTTCGAGTGCAGGGATGTTAGAATCCAACAGCATCTGCAGTCCTTTTCAGCCTCTAAATCAGATTTTTGCTCAGGTCCCTCAATTTCAGCCAGAAAATACTTGAAATCATAAAAAAACACACAAACTCATATTAAAGTCCAGAAAAGTGAATTTTAACTAAAAACTAATAAAAATATAATAAAAACTAACTAAAACATACTAAAAACAATGCCAAAAAGCGTATAAATTATCCGCTCATCAGTGCTGAAGAAGCCTATACCTTTAGAATGAATGATTTATTAAAGTTGTTTTATAAGGTATGGAGATGGGATGAGACTGAGAGAAGTGAGTCTAGAAAAATTTGGTTGGATTGTTATGGAGTGCCTGTGCATTATGCATGATCAAGGGACACTTTTCGCATAATTGGGGAGCAATGGGGAGAGATAGTGGAATGTGATAAACTGACAGAATCATGTAATTCATTCAGTGTGGGTCGAGTTCTGATTAATACGTGTGTCTTTGATATGATCAATGAGTGGGTACATGTTACAATAGGTGCAAGTGGGTTCAACGTCCTTATAAGAGAAGTAGTGGGAGAGGTATATCGAGAGGAATGCTTCTCAAAGAATTAGGATGATACAGAGGAAAGACACATAATAAATGGAGAAAAGGTGCGGCATGAAGATCTTGTCGGCAATTTGATCACATGCGACGAACGACGGGTGGTGGTTTAGGATTAGGTGGCAGTGCTGATGGCGGTGAACCTTAGTAACGATGAACAAGAAAAAGACAGATTGGTAAATTTAAGCTTAATTTTGAATGAATGGAATCATACGAATTCAATTTCTAATTACTGGAGCGCAAATTATGCGGCATTAAAGGAGAGGAAGGATTCTACGAGATCATTGGCTCTTAATAACAAGATAGACTCCGAAGAAACAATATCTTGTGTTTATGAAGGCTGTTATGCAACTCACATTTGTGATTTTACAAATAATAAAGTTGGGCTAGGGACTAATAGGTCAAATAAGGGTAGTAAGGAAAATGAAGCTTGGGGAAAGGAGAGGGACCATTGGATTAGAGATCCCAAGGGCCTCCCAAACCGGGTAGGACCTGACCCGGTCACCATTCTGACCCGGGATGAGAAGCAAATCATGCTCCACGATGCTTCACAAAAGGCGCGACCTAGGGTGAGTGAATCAGAGGCTGGGACGCGGCCTGGAAGGGAGGTTGGATGTGGAGTTCCTGCGCCGGAGGCAGTAGCTTCGTGTGCCACGTTGAGTCGGCAAAGGTACCCGACAGTGAAGGTGACTGGGATGGGTGCAGAACCCGAACGTATGGGTGGCGCTGGAGCTGGGCCTCGACTAGGGAGGGACGAAGGACCTGAACTTCTTCTCGCGCCAGGGGAGTCCATACGGGAGGCGGCGGCTGATAGGCGTACCAGAGGGAAAAACATGGCTGGGGAAGCCTTGACCGAAGAGGTAGAAGGTCAGCAGTTGAGACGTGACACAGACATGAATGTAGAACCAATCCAAGATCTCTGGGAGACGACTAGGTTGCAGGTTGTAGGAGTTGCGAGCAGTGGCACTATGAATAGCATAATGACAAGCTACAACAAACCAGATCAAGACCAACAATTACGAGGCGAGACAGATTTAGAACGCGAGGAGGGGGAAATTGTTATGGATGGCTGGGTTAAGCATAAGGGCAGAGAACAGGAGAAAGATCACGATAGTAGTATAGAATTAGGTGTAGATATGGGAGCTGGCGCGTATTCTGGCAGTGAACTTCATAGTGACAACTAAAGACTGAGCTAGAAAGAGGAAATGACAGAGAACAAAGAGGCTTGGAAACTAGCTGTTGAGTCAGGTGCTCAGTTCAGTGATGAGAAAGATATTATGGCTATCTTGCAGGAGCAGAATGAAGCTATTGCTCTGAAATGGCGACAGGCAAAGCAAAAAGAAAAAGTTCAAAGGAGTCGGCCAAAGACTCGAAAACAGGTGTGTCATAATTATGTTAAATGATTTTCAGTTCCTAGAATATTAGGGGGTTGGGAGGTGCTGGAAAATTTAGTATGCTAAAGAATTTTAAAAGTAAGTTTAGGTTGGATATGATGGGTTTGATAGAAACAAAGAAAGAGATAGTGACTAAAATGGATGTAGTTCGTATCTGGGGAAGTGAAAGAGCTTGCTGAGAGTTTGTAAGTTCGATCGGGGCTTCTGGAGGGTTGTTGTTAATTTGGGATGAAGCGATTTTTAAATTGGCTACCTGCTATAAAGGGGATAGATGGCTGTATGTAGAAGGGGTTGTGGTAAAAGATAATTTGCACTGTGCTATCGGTCTGGTGTATGGACCGCATGAGAGAGCAAAGAAGGCTTCAGTTTGGAAAGAATTGAGTTATATTGCAGGGCTGTGTCATGTGCCGTTCTGTTATTTGGGGGACTTCAATGAAATTTTGCACCTGGAAGAAAGGAAAGGAGCGACTAGATTATTAGTGTCAGCAGAAGATTTTAGAGCATGGGTAAATGATATGGAATTTATCGATTTGTTGCAAAATAACCGGAAGTACACATGGTTTAGGGGACAGTCATGCAGTCATATTGATAGAAGCTTAGTTTCTTTGGGATGGCTTGATGTATACCAGAAAACGCGTCTAAGACGGGGTCCAAGAGGGTTATCAGATCATTTTCCTGTGATTATAGAAGACAGCAAAATTTTCGACGAGCCAAGACCGTTCCATAGCTTGGACTCATGGTTCACGCATGATGGGTTTTTGAGAACGGTGAAGGAAGAATGGAGGAAATTAGGTGATGTACAATTCTCAGAAAAGATGAAAGCACTATCTGTACCACTACGTAGATGGCATAAGCAGCATTTTGGGGATATATCGGAGAGGATAAAGAGGTTTGAGGAAGAATTAAAGAAGGTGGATGATATTATTAGTAGTGGACGGCATGATGGTACACTTGAGGCAAGGAGAAAGGCATTAGTAAGGTGCTGTGAGAAGTGGTATGAGAGACAGGATGTTCACTGAAAGCAAATGTCTAGATCTCAGCATGCTAATGAGATGGATAGAAACACAAGATACTTCCATCATATTTCGGCGAGAAGAAGAAATAACAGAATAGAGTATTTGGTAATTCATGGGAGGTTAGTGCGGAATCAAGCAAGGATCAAAGTTGCGATCCGGGACTTCTATAAATGGCTGTACCACCAAGAAGCTTCTCCAAGTGTGACCTTTAGGGATGGATTAGTTAATCGGCTAGCGAGGGAGGAAGCTGAAGTATTAGAGGTGATACCATCAGTAGAGGAAGTGAAAGAGGAAGTTTGGGATTGTGAATCTCCTAAGGCTCCAGGGAGTGACGGATACAACATGAAATACATAAAAAAGTGTTGGGTCGAGATTGGAATGGAATTCACAGCTGCTGTGATGAGATTTTTTGAGATGGCGAGACTACCAGTAGACTCTAATATCACATGGGTAACGTTGGCTCCGAAGTTTTTTGGGGCTAAGGAGATAAAAGATCTTAGACTGATCAGTATAGTTGGGTGTGTCTATAAGGTTATTTCTAAATTGTTGACATGAAGAATGAGAAGTGTAATGCCAGGCTTAGTCGGAGAATCGCAAAGTGCCTTTGTAAAGGGAATGAAGATACATGATGGAGCTTTAATTGCATGTAAAACTGTGCAATGGTTGAAACTGAAAAAAAAGGCGTCAGCGGTCATCAAACTGGACTTCCAAAGAGCCTATGATAAGTGAAATAGTGCTTTGTGGGTACTGTACTAGAGAAGATGGGCTTCAGTAGAACTTAGAGGGCATGGATCAGGGAGTGTATTAGATCTACATCTATCTCGATTCTGGTAAATGGGTCACAATCGAAACCTTTTAAGATGGAGAGGGGGCTCCATCAAGGCGACCCATTATCACCGTTTTTGTTTGTTCTGGTGGTGGATGTGCTTAACAAAATGATTGGGGAGGCGGTTAGGAACAGTCGGATATCTCCACTCTTAATTGGAAGAGATAATATAGAGTTATCACACTTACAATTTGCTGATGACACTATTTTATTCTGTCCGCCGGAGGAGGAGACAATGAGAAACTATCAGAGGCTGTTGAGGTGCTTTGAAATGATGTCTGGGTTGAGCATTAACTTTGAGAAATCCAACTTGATACCGGTAAACTACAGCCAGGAGTGAGTAAGACGAATGTGTCAGTTACTTGGTTGTCAGGAGGCAGCCTTACTGGTGAGGTATCTTGGTATTAGTCTAGGAGCGAATCCGCGGCTGATAAAAACTTGGAAGCCGATTATAGATAATGTGGAAGAGAAACTCAGCTTGTGGAAAGCAAAGGTCCTAAGTAAGGCTAGTAAGCTGGTACTCATTAAGTCAGTAATCAATAGCCTGCCTGTTTATTACTTGAGCTTGTATAAGATGCCAAATGCGGTTGCTCGAAGAATCATTTCTCTACAGGGGAGGTTCTTTTGGGGAAAGGAGGATGGACGGCCTGGAATGGCTCTTGTGAAGTGGGAGATGATTCAGGCATCTAAGAAGTCAGGAGGATTGGGGGTGGGTGATGCAGTAATTCGTAATGCTGCTTTACTGTTTAAATGGTGGTGGCGTTTCTCAAAGGGGGATTGTCCCCTATGGAAGAAGATTGTGTGTTCCTGTAATAGCTTGAACCTAAATCACTTGCTGTCAACTCAGAAATTACCAGAAAGAGGAGGACTGTGGAGAGACATATGTCAAGTGCAAATAAAAGAGCAACATGTAAGGCAGAAGATGATTGATGGCCTTGCTATGGAAGTAGGGGATGGTAGACTTACCAGATTTTGGGAGGATGCATAGCTCCAAGTGAGAAACTTGAAGGAATCCTTTCCGAGACTCTTCTTGATTTCAAACAAAAAAGGATCAATAATTGGAGATTGCAGGTTCTGGGATGGGATTGAGTGGGTTTGGCACTTCCAATGGAGGAGGAAACTACGTCAATGGGAGATAGATACTTTGAACCAGATGCTTCATGTCTTGCAATCTGTTAAATTGATAGCAGAAGTGCAGGATGGAGTGGTGTGGAAATTTGACAAGGAAGGTGTTTATTCAACTAACTCATTTGTGTAGGTCGTGCAGGAAGAGACTTTGGATGAGGAGCTTCTATGATTCAGATTCACAAAGGAAATTTGGAGAGGTCTAGTTTCACCTCGAGTCGGGTTGTTTACTTGGTTTGTTTTGGTAGGCCGGGTCAATATGAAGGACCGGCTAAATAGGCTGGGAATCTTACCACAAAATGATAATATGTGCATATTGTGCAAAAAAGATATTGAAAATATACAACACTTGTTTGTTACTTGTGAGTACTCTTGACAGGTGTGGTGTGCATGGATCTCAAAATTTGGACAGGTGTGGACTGCCCCCGATACTCTAAAAGAGTACTTTGAGAGTTAGAGATCAATGCTGATGAGAAAAGAGAGGCGCAAGTTTTGGGTAGTTGAGTTCTTCTCAGCTATATGGAACATTTGGTTACGTCGGAATGATGCTATATTTCAGAGCAAGACAACAGGAGTTGTTGATTGTGTGGCTCAAACTTTCTTATATACTCCAGCGTGGTGTGGTAAATAATTCATATGTTGATGGCTATGTCAAAGATGACATCAAAATTATTATTTTTTTTGCTGTTTGTCTTCTTTGCTCCCTTTAGGTGTTGAGCTCTTTTATTTTAAAAAAAAGATTATTATGTTATGATTAATAACAAAGATAATAATTTTTAACTCTCAATCTTTATCAAGATCTTTTAGAATTTAAATTTACTTTCTTCTACTCTAATTAATTCCCTTAATTATTTTTTAATTTAATTTTCTTACCATTTAACTATTTAAATTTGTGTCGATTGCAAACAAACCGGTGTATGGTGATGGGTATGCCAGCATTGCCTTCCTGGGGCTTCTAATACTAAAGGATAGGTTTTAGCTTAGTTGTAGGATAGGCGCCTGAGCCTCTCTTGTGGCTCCCTTGATTGGTGATTCTTCTGTTTTTTCTTATGCTTTCTTGTGCTTCACCTTTGGAGGAGTACTTGTTTTCTTATGATGGTTTTTTCCACTGTAGGTTTGTCAAGGTAAATAAGGAAGTTGAAAAAAACTTGCTTAAAACATTAGGAAGAAATATCCTCTTTTGAGAAGGAAAAGAATTTGTGCAGTAGTTATAAATTATCTTATTTAATATTTGTTAATTATTATTAAAATAATTATAAAATTTTAAATATAATAAAATATAATTACGAACATTAATATATAAAATTATAAATATTATGTTAGATATTGTCGCAGTCATTAAGATTTACCTACTATATTAATTCATTACTATCATTACTCTCCAAGCCGCGTTGTGTTTGTTGACTGATAGTTACAAGTTATAACTCACATACAACTATCATAAAGTTTAATTATTCTATTAGGTTTTATAATTTTATAAAATTTTTAATTAAATTTTTATATTTTTTAATTTAATTTTTAATTAATTTTTTAGTTAGATTTCTCTTAATAATAATTAATTTAATTATATAAAGATTTAATTAAAAAAATATTAATACAGGAATTTAAATTAAAAAAATAAAAAAATATAATTAAAAAATTTAGTATAAAAATTTAATTAAAAAATATAAAAATTTAATTAAAAATTTTATAAAATTATAAAGACAAACAAAATAATTAAACCATAAAATAATCCACCTACTACAATGGCATTCGTGGTTGAAGTGAGAGGAAACTTTTTCATTTTGTCACAGGGTCTTTGTACAATGAATCAGCTATAGTTGACCCATATTTTTAAGCTCGTTTTAAAAATGAAAGAATATTTTTCAGTTTTCATACGATAAATTTATCATCGAAGATTTTTTTGTATTTTTTATAATTATTTTGTTAGTTTTTATAATTTTTTAAAATTTTTATTTAAATTTTTATATTCTTTTCTTTTAATTTAATCTCTGTACGAAATATTTTTAAATTAAGTCCTTCTTAACCATAAATTAGTAATTAGTTTAATTGTGTAAAAATTTAATTAAAAAAATTTGGTGCAAAACTCAAATTAAAAAAAAATTATAGAAACCAATTTAAAAAAATTAATACAAAAATTTAATTAAAAAATATATAAAAATTTAATTAAAAATTTCGTAAAACTATAAAAATAAATAAAATAACTAAACCTTTCTTATATAAAATTATAAAGTATAAACCCTCAATAAGTTAATAACTCAAATAATCTCTCCATATTCGAGATCTTTCATAAAAAAAAAGTTGTAAACTTTGACCAAAGTTTACTCTTTATATAATTGAGTCAAATATATATAGTCACAAGTCAGAAGTCCGAACATACTACACAACTTGTCCTCGCCCTTTTAGTTTCTATGCTACCGTAAGAGGAGGCCAATCAAGAATATGCTTATCTGCTGATCGTAAAGACACAAATCAATGGTGAGTAACATCAAAATGTTACTTACCTTCTTCTTTCTAATGTTCTTCGTTACACCCTCCACTTCGATAGATAGTTTTGGAATGAATCAATCTATTCGCGACGGTGAAACATTGGTTTCAGCTGGTGGAAGTTTCGTGCTTGGTTTCTTCAGCCCTGGAACTTCAACAAACCGATATTTGGGTGTGTTTTATAAAGATGCATCAGGAAACCAAACGGTTATGTGGGTAGCCAACAGAGAAAAGCCCCTTCAAAACAAATCCGGGATCTTAAAGTTCAATGAAAATGGGACTCTCCAACTTTTCAGTGGCACAACCAACACCAGTGTTTGGTCCTCCAACATTTCAACCAAAGACTTGAACAGTAACTCTTCAACTGCACAGCTCCTGGATTCGGGAAATCTTATAGTGAAAAGTTCAGATGATGGAAGCAAGATTCTGTGGCAGAGTTTCGATTTTCCCGGCGACGTATTGATGCCGGGAATGAAGATTGGATTGAATTTAGTTACAGGTCTGGATAGATATCTGTCAACCTGGAAAAGCGCCGACGACCCGGCCCGGGGAGATTATTCTATAAAATTTGATCCCAGAGGATATCCACAAATAATTCAAATGAAGGGGGTTGTATTGAATGCCAGAGAAGGGTCCTGGAATGGCCTTTATTTCACTGGCTATCCATATTTGGTGCAGAACAATATGTTTCGACGCGACTTCTTTTTTAACGGTGAAGAAATGTATTATAAGTCGGAAATACTTGACGGGTCAAGTTATAGAATAAATCGAATGATGCCTTCAGGTATTTGGCAAACTACTACATGGACCGGACAAGGAAGAGGTCAGGTGAAAACAACCACATCCGGGGGACTGGAAGATTGTGACAATTTTGCATTTTGTGGTTCAAATTCTGTATGCAATATGGTTGATAATGATGCAGCCTGTGAGTGCCTCAAAGGCTATGTTCCAAAGTTTCCTGAACAATGGAATGTGTCACATTGGTCTAACGGTTGTGTTAGAAAGACTGCGTCTAAGTGTGATATTACAGACGGATTCTCGAAATACATAAACATGAAATTGCCGGATACATCTTCTTCATGGTTTGATAAGACAATGAATCTTGAGGAATGTCAGAGGTCATGCTTGAAAAACTGTTCTTGTACGGCGTATGCGAATTTGGATATCCGTAATGGAGGAACTGGCTGTCTACTTTGGTTCGATCATCTTATTGACATGAGGCAATTTAATCAAATGGGTCAAGACCTTTTCATCAAAGTCCCTAGCTCAGAGTTAGGTAACTGTTTTTTCATCCTTCATCTCTTTTTCCATTTTGATTTCTTGTGAAATATGTAAATTAGCTAGTTAGGATTTATCATCGCTGCCTCGAGAAGTTTTTATCTTTTCAAATTAATTATGAAAAAAAAAGGTAAGTTTATTAGTAAAGTAGGTTATAAGGGGAGTTACAGAATTTCAGTAATGCAGAGTTTTTGAATACGAGCAGCAAGAGAATTGAACGGAATTGAATGGAACTTTTGCTATTGAATAATATTGAAGTATATTAAATGTCAATGTACAATTACACACTGATCTATTTATATTACTACTCCTAGCAGCTTATACCTTTAAGAGGCAAGATAACTGCCTGTAACAGATTCTGGTTTAACTGCTTACCAGAATCAGTAACCAACTCCTAACCTACTACCCATTTTCTTTCATTCTTGATTCATTTACATCAATACCTCTATTAGGGAGAAATTTTCCAAGTTACCTCAATTATATTGAAGTTCTTAATTACTTAAGATCAGACCACCATATTTGGAAAACGATGTACTAGTTGCTAGATTTTTCTAGTGACGTAATAAGATGCATGTTAATTGTCATAGTATATTCCCTTTAATTTTTTTACGTGTAAAGGCTAAATTGCTGCCTAAATATATTTTCTTTCTCAGCATTAAATGTAAAGGAAACTATATAACTTATGCCAACTTCATTAAATTGAGATACTGCAAAAGATGTTTTGTAATCGTTCTGCATCTTGATCATAATGCAGCTAATGAACATGGAAACATGAAGAAGAAGAATGTTGCAATTGTAGTAGCTGGAGTGATTATTTTTGGATTAATCATATGTGCCGGCATAGTGCTCATTAAATATCCAGGTAAACACCATCATGGATATTATTTGCCATATTATAAAGCCATGTAAACAAGAGGGGGAATTGTGCAAGTTTTATGTGTTTGTTGACTCAGCTTTTATCAATTGTTTTCTTCCATGCAACCATTCTTCAGGGTTAGCAAGAAATATATGGAAAAACAAGCAAAGACAGGTAGACATTGATCTCCCAATATTCGATTTCTCAGTCTTGGCTAAAGCTACTGACAACTTTTCAAGCAACAAAAAACTTGGAGAAGGTGGTTTTGGACCAGTATACAAGGTGATAGAAAGAATCAAGAAATTCAAGGACTTCTATTTTTACTTAAGATTTTCTAATAATACAATTTTATTTTTTAGGGTACATTAATAAATGGTCAAGAACTAGCCGTTAAAAGACTTTCAAAAAAGTCTGGCCAAGGATCGGAAGAATTCAAAAATGAAGTAGCATTGATAGCCAAACTCCAACACCGTAATCTTGTAAAGCTTCTTGGTTGTTGCATTCAGGGAGGAGAAAAAATATTGATCTATGAATTCATGCCAAATAAAAGTTTGGACCACGTTGTTTTCGGTAAGAAACTTTTCTTCTGTATGAAGTTTTATGTCAATTTAATATATCTACAAGTGTTATGCTAAAAATTATGCATATCTGGTTAGATGAAACAAGAAGAAAGTCCCTAAATTGGCTTCAACGTTTTAACATTATTAGCGGCATTGCTCGAGGGCTTCTTTATCTTCATCAGGATTCTAGACTGAAGATTATTCATAGAGATCTTAAAACCAGTAATATTTTATTAGATACAAATTTAAATCCCAAAATATCAGATTTTGGCTTGGCTCGAATATTTTTAGGCGATCAAGTTGAAGCGAATACAAATAAAGTTGCTGGAACATAGTAAGTTCTCATCCCCTACTAATTATGACTTGGTTTCTCCATATTATGTTTGTATTACTTTAATTTCAAATTGTCTATTTTCAGTGGATATATTTCGCCCGAATATGCAGTGCATGGACAATTCTCAGAGAAATCAGATGTATTTAGTTATGGTGTAATAGTGTTAGAGTTGTTAAGTGGAAAAAGAAATAGAGATTTCTCGGATTCTGAAAACTACCATAATCTACTTGGACATGTAAGCAAACTTGTTAGCAGCCTACCTAAAGAGTCAACTTTTTGGATAACATCCAATCTACTAATTTCATTACCATGATTTTAGGCATGGAGATTGTGGACTGAGGAGAAGCCATTGGAACTATTGGATGAAGTATTAAGGGAAAATTGCAACCCTTCTGAAGTCATAAGATGCATACAAGTGGGCCTACTATGTGTGCAACAAAGACCAGAAGATAGACCGAATATGTCATTGGTGGTTCTAATGCTAAATGGAGAGAAAATGTTGCCCAAACCAAATTTTCCTGGATTTTACATTGATGGAGGTGTTCAACTTCAAGCAGATTCTTCATCGCCGAACAACACACTCTTTTCAGCTAACCAAATTTCGATAACAATATTAGAAGCTAGATAGCATCTAGAGTAAAGAAAGAGTCATCATCATGCTTTTATGTATAAGAAATTGAGATGACTAGCTAAGTTATTTTGCGGGGAAGAAAAACCAATTGTTCATGAACTTTTTATACATTTTTATTTAGTCATTTTGCTGTGAATTTTTGTTTCTCGTCTTTCATTCGCATATAATTCGGACAGAGGTGTGTAAAACAAGCAAATACGTTAACAAAGACCACTATATATATACTTGCATGTTGGAGTATTTCTTGTAAATTTAGAAAAATAAGTTTTGAAAATTAATAAAAGAAATAGTAAGGATTATCAGAATTTATTATTTTTAGGCATTATTTAGTCATCAATTCAATTTTTTTAGTATGATTTTTTTAGTCTAACAAGTAACAACATACTTTATCCCATATTTTTACATTGGCAAAAACAATAAATTCTCATAATCCTCTAACATTTATCCATTAATAATTCAAATTCAAGACCTTATCTTATTTATTTCTTCAAAAACAAAAAAAACCGCAACTATTTCTACGATTATTATTATTATTATTATTATTATTATTATTATTATTATTATTATTTTCAAAAGTAAATTATGAATATGCTATTTTGTTATATATTCTCAATTTCTCATAAATAAATTCTTAGTTTCCAAAATATTTCTGATACTAATAATAGAAAGATATCTTTGGTAAGAAGTATAACAATGATGAGGATATAATAGTAAACGTATATGTTAATTCTTATATATAGAAAGCGCACCTTTTTGGCATGGGAACGAAAGTTTGAAATTTCGGCAATAAATATTTCCTGAGAATAAATTATTCCAAGGTATTAGATTTTAGCTTTAATTATTTTGTTCATTTTTATAAATTTATTAAATTTTTAATTAAATTTTTATAATTTAAAAATTTATAATTGAGTCTCTATTAAATAAAAAATTTCAATTAGGTTCTTTTTAATTTTTATTTTGTTAAAAAAGATAACATTTTTAAATACCTTTTGTGATGCATATAAGATGAATTATAAAATATTTAAAAAAAATACTTTAGGATTAATGAGTTTTTTTTTTTTGAAAAATAATAACTATTAATAACGATCTAATTATAAATTTTTATTTAACATAAAAATCCAATTATGAATTTTCAAATTGTAAAGATTTAATTAAAATTTTAATAAAATTATATAGACTAATAAAATAACTAAACCTAAATTTATAATTTTTTAATTTTAATACTACAAATTGTTTCAAATTGCTTTTAATATTCACAAGAATAAAATATGAGTATATTTATTTTATTATACATATTTTTTAGAATATATTTTTAATTAATTTCTAAATTATCCTCAATATCAATAGATAGAGGAGCTCTTTGACAAGAATATACTAATTATATATATTGGCGGAGTTTGAAGATTATTTTTGGGGCCCAATATGCAAGATGAAGAATATTAAATAATATGTTGTATTTTTAGAAGATGAATATTCTAATTGTAAAAAAAATTTATCAAACCAAGCATATTAAAATTGTTTTAGATTATTTATATCAGATAAAGAATAATTATCTAAATATTTAATATAAATTTTATTTAAGATAAGATTATTTAATCTCATCTCTCTAAGAGTGTAAGAAATAAGAGAGTAAACGAAAAAAACATTGTGTATTATTAAGAGTGATGTGAATGATACAATATATAAGGGTATATATAGGTAATAAAATAATTAAAATAATAAAAATATAATATTCAATAATAAATTTATAGATATATTAAATAATTCTAATTAATACTAATTGATCTTAATTATACTCTAATATCTTTCTTTTTTCTTCAAACTATAAAGGATAAATAGTCACCAAAAAAACTATAAAGGGTAAATAGTTAGTAAGCCATATATGTTAAAAACTTAGAATAGTATTCTATCACTACAACATTTTGGGTCTATGGCCACGGTTTTTTTGGTCACGGTCAAAAACCGTGACCATAGACCCTCTATGGTCACGGTTTTTTAGGGTGACAAAAAAAAAAGCTATGGTCACGGTTTTTTTGGAAAGGGTGACCATAGAGTACCTATGGTCACGGTTTTTTAAAAAAGGGTGGCCTAAAAGGGTCTATGGTCACGGTTTTGAAGGGTGACCTAAAGGGGTCTATGGTCACGGTTTCTTACAGTGACCAAAAAGGGTCTATGGTCACGGTTTTTCAAAAAAGGGTGACCTAAAAGGGTCTATGGTCACGGTTTTGGAGGGTGACCTAAAGTGGTCTATGGTCACGGTTTTGGGGGTGGCCAAAAAAGGTCTATGGTCACGGTTTTGGGGGTGACCTAAAGGGGTCTATGGTCACGGTTTTTTACAATGACCAAAAAGGGTCTATGGTCACGGTTTTTCAAAAAAGGGTGACCTAAAAGGGTCTATGGTCACGGTTTTGGGGGGTGACCTAAAGTGGTCTATGGTCACGGTTTTGGGGGTGGTCTAAAAGGGTCTATGGTCACGGTTTTGGGGGGTGACCTAAAGTGGTCTATGGTCACGGTTTTGGGGGTGGCCTAAAAGGGTCTATGGTCACGGTTTTGGGGGTGACCTAAAGGGGTCTATGGTCACGGTTTTTTACAGTGACCAAAAAGGGTCTATGGTCACGATTTTTCAACAAACGGTGACCTAAAAGGGTCTATGGTCACGGTTTTGAGGGGTGACCTAAAGTGGTCTATGGTCACGGTTTTGGGGGTGGCCTAAAAGAGTCTATGGTCACGGTTTTGGGGGATAGCCTAAAGGGGTCTATGGTCACGGTTTTGGTGAGTGGCCTAAAAGAGTCTATGGTCACGGTTTTTTGAAAGGGTGACCTAAAAGGGTCTATTGACTTTTAACTTTCAACTTTTAAGGCTTGTAATTTGTTCATTCATTAGCTAGGGGCATATACTTGTAATCTATTGTAGCACTACTGCTGCTGCTGCTTCTATTAATATGTTTAGTTATTTTAGAGGAATATTATATGTATGATGCATTCATGCTTGTCTCCCATTACATTCTCCTTTTAAATGCGGCTGGTTTTTATAGTTTTAGTATATAAGTTTTCTAATTTGCTAATTTAATACTTTATTCTAATCAGTGAAACAAGTTTTTAATGTTATCGTTTCAATTTTAAGAACATTCCCTCCCCCCTTTCCCAAAATTTCAAGAAAGATATAGATATTAATTTTTTTTATATTGTTGTATGATGCAACCAGTGAACAATGAGTTAAGTTTGTTAATATTGCAATTTGAATTTTGAAGCTTTTGATGAGAATTTTGTATCAACTTTATTGAGGTGAAGTTTGGCACATTTTTTGTTTCTTCAGAGTACTGGGCAGGAAGGTTTGAAGAAGATATTGGTAGCTGCACATCACAAGATTTTTACTGAGATGTACTTGATCCTTAGAGTGGCATAGTAATCCTTAGGTTGCTGTTTGATTAGGTTAGCTTAGTTGAATTAGGTGGTTAGGTAGTCAATTGATTTTGTAGTGGATTTAGGTTTGAACTCTGATGTTTATTCTATTTGAAATTGGTTTTCCTGTGCTGGTAATGACTTGCCCTGTTCTAATTTAGTTTCATGCTTCTGCTTCATTGATCTATCCTGTGCTAAATTAGTTTGCTTGGTGCTGTTGATTAGGTCTAAACTGTTATTGATCCTATGTTGCTGTTTCATTGTTTTATTTTTGTGCTAAACTGGTTTATATGATGCTGCTGCATAGTATTATTGCTGCCTTATTCTTGTGTAGGTTGCTGCTGGAATGAAAAAATTCTGAATTATTTGTGCAGTAGTGAATTTCTGAGTGTTAGCTATCAATACTGCTGCATTCTTGCAATAGCTGCTGTTTGAAGTGAATGATGATTGTGAATAATTCTTGAGTGTTTCCCTTCTTTTGCTGCATATGTATTGCATCATCAAAACCATTTTTTCTAAATATCTAACATGTTTATTTCTTTTACGTGCAGGAAGACATGATGTGATGAAGAAAATATGTTCCATACAAATATCACATGGGATGGGTCTTACAATGACCTTAATTACTTATGTAAATGTAATATTTTGATGTGTTATGTACTTTTTGAGGTATTACATGTAATTGGAAAATTTTCACTCTATTTGGATTTGTGTTGTTTAGACTAAAGATTAAACATATCTATCTTATAATGAAACTTTTATGATTTAGATTTCTTTAATTTCTTATTTTTAGATTTATTTTGTGATTATTATCATTTTGGGATGTGACTATAATTTAAAAAAATTGAATCTCATAAACAATAGGCTATAGTCACCGTTTTAAAAAACTGTGACCATAGATAGCTATGGTCACTGTTTTAAGGAGGGGTGACCATAGAGGCTATGGCCACGGTGAAAAATCGTGACCATAGATAGGGATAAGACGCTATGGCCACGGTGAAAATCTGTGACCATAGCCCTATGGCCACGGTAAAAAACCGTGACCATAGATAGGCTATGGTCACGGTTTTAAAGAGGAGTGACCATAGAGGCTATGGCCACGGTGAAAACCGTGACCATAGATAGGGCTATGGTCACGGTTTTAAAGAGGGGTGACCATAGAGGCTATGGCCACGGTGAAAAACCGTGACCATAGACAGGGCTATGGTCACGGTTTTACGTGGGGTGACCATAGAGGCTATGGCCACGGTGAAAAATCGTGACCATAGATAGGGCTATGGTCACGGTTTTAAGTGGGGTGACCATAGAGTCTATGGCCACGGTAAAAACCGTGACCATAGGTAGGGCTATGGTCACGGTTTTAAGGAGGGGTGACCATAGAGGCTATGGCCACGGTAAAAACCGTGACCATAGCCTTATCTATGGTCACGGTTTTAAGAAGGGGTGACCATAGATAAGGCTATCCGTGACCATAGATTAACCTATTGTCACGGTAAAAAAACGTGGCCTAAAGTGTCAGATTTTGAAAATTAAAACCGTGACCATAAAAACCGTGACCATAGATAAAAAAACCGTGACCATAGACCTATGGCCACGAGAGAATAGGCCACGGTAAAAAACCGTGACCATAGGTCCAAAACCGTGACCATAGATCTATGGTCACCCTTTTCACTAGCTATGGTCACGGTTTTTTACCGTGACCATAGGCCTTTTTTTTTGTAGTGTATTAGCATAGTTAGTAAGCTTCTCTGTTATTGATTGATACTTTTCTTTACATTTACATTATTCACTGGTGCATATATATGCATGTGTGTATATCAGTGATGCAGATTTTACAAAATTATAAATGATTGGCAAATGTATCAAGTCGCATTAAGTAATACTATGAAAGTGGATTATCATTTTCACTAAAATTAACGGATTAAACAAGTAATAATTAATTGATTATTCTAGTCAAATAATTAAAATTTAGGATTTTAAAAAACCTTAATATCAAACAGTGAAATAAACAAAAGCAAACAGTGAATATTGAAAAAATATGATTAAAAGAGTTAAGGTTTCAAAGATGTTAAGACTTCCAAAAAAATATTTTCACTTTCCAATCCTTTGATAATTTAATTTCTTTTTAACCTAATTAATCGCTAATTCCTTAGTTAATCACTTAAGAAAAGAGTTGAAGGACGTTCACTGATTTAGAAGCCACACAATTCACAAGAATTATTCCTAGTTAATTTGATGTTACATATCAAGTCTAGTTTTCAAACCTAAGAATCGTGAGAAGAAATTTTTAAGCTTAATTCAATTAATTAACTTTTTCAAGAAATTAAGAGAATTCAAGTCAGAGAAGAATTTTATTTTCCAACACATTCAAATTCTTTAGATGAAGAAAGAAAACTTTTTCTTAAGAAAAAATCAATGCATTAATCAAAGATAGAAAAGCTAGAATATTAGTCCATAGAAATTAATAGAGCTCCTAACCTTAATCAAGGAGATTAGTTGCTCATGCTTTCAGAGAAAATCTAAAATTATCCAGTGTAAAAAGTACCAAAGAAAAAAAAATGTGTGTGTCCTCTCTCTTCTATACTAACCCTAAAACAAATTTCAAATTCAAAACTTAAAATAGAATCAATTTAAAACAAAATCAAATCTAACTAATTAATATTTCTCCTCCTCCAGTTAAGCCTCAGATCTTTCTCCTTGTGATTCTCAATTAATGGTATAATTGGGATTAAGTTGAGCTTTGAGTGAATCACTTTAAGTCTTGAAGAATTAGAGGACTTAGTGAATGAATTAAAGTCCCTGGGAGGTGACGCATATCCCACGTCACCCGTGAGTCCTTTCACGTTGTACGTGAAGTCAAATCTTGTCCAATTTGCTCTTTGTCTCGACCACGTTAGACGTGGAGAATTCCGCATTGAACGTGACTTCATTTTGCTTCAATTTTTGGCTCTGTTTGCTCCCAGGCATCCCATGGCTGAATTCCCTTGTGAGACGCGAACTAAGTGTCGTGCATACACATGCCAAATGTGTACGCATGATGCTCCTTATGGCTTTAATCATGTGTACGCATACTAGATACATACACGTTATACCTTTTTATGGATCTAATCGTGCGTACGCATGCTAGATGCGTACTCGTGATTTTCTTTGTTTGCCTAACTCTTGCATATGCATGATAGATGCGTATGCATGACTCCCTTTGATTCTCTCTTCATGTTGCACGCTAATGTTATCATGCGTACGCATGCCAGATGCGTACGCATGATGGCCCTTTTTGCACTGGTTGTGTATATGCGCATGAGATGCGTACGCATAACAAGTCCACATACAATGGCTATGTCTTCATGTCCCATGACTGCACTTCACACTTAAAATTTTTGCTGTTTTTTTTTTTTGCTCAGCTGCGTGGTGGACGAAATTGTGATTCGTACTCTTTATTGTTGTATGGAATTAATTCCCCGATAATGGCTCCAAAAACTTGGTGCTCAATATTATGGTGTCTAAAATTTAATTCACAACTTCGCACAACTAACCAGCAAGTGCACTGGGTCATCCAAGTAATACCTTACGTGAGTAAGGGTCGATCCCACGGAGATTGTTGGTATGAAGAAAGCTATGGTCACCTTGTACATCTCAGTCAGGCGGATAATAATTGATTATGGAATTTCGAAAATCAAATAATAGTAAATAAACATAAAATAAAGATAAAGTTATTCATGTAATCCAATGGTGGGAATTTCGGATAGGTGTATGGAGGTGTTGTGTTCCTTCTGAATCTCTGCTTCCCTACTTCTTCCTTCTAGTTTTTCATCATTCCTTTCTATGGCAAGCTGTATGTAGGGCATTACCGTTGTCAATGGCTACATCCCATCCTCTCAGTGAAAAAGGTCTAAATGCTCTGTCACAGCATGGCTAATCATATGTCGGTTCTCAATTAGGTTGGAATAGAATCCAGTGATTCTTTTGCGTCTGTCACTAATGCCCAGCCTTCAGGAGTTTGAAGCTCGTCACAGTCATTCAATCCCGGAATCCTACTCGGAATACCACAGACAAGATTAAACTTTCCAGATTCCCATGAATGCCGCCATCAATTCTAGCTTATACCACGAAGATTCTAATTAAGGAATCCAAGAGATATGTGCCCGGTCTAAGGTAGAACGGAAGTGGTTGTCAATCACGCGCGTTCATAGGTGAGAATGATGATGAGTGTCATGGATCATCACATTCATCAAGTTGAAGTGCAACGAATATCTTAGAACAGGAATAAATCGAATTGGATGGAAAATAGTAGTAATTACATTAAAACTTGAAGTACAGCAGAGCTCCACACCCTTAATCTATGGTGTGTAGAAACTCCACCGTTGAAAATACATAAGTGAAAGAGGTTCAGGCATGGCCGAATGGCCAGCCCCCATGATCTGAGAACTAAACGTCCCAAGATGTCTAATACAATAGTAAACTATCCTATTTATACTAGACTAGCTACTAGGGTTTACAGGAGTAAGTAATTGATGCATAAATCCACTTCCAGGACACACTTGGTGTATGTTTGGGCTGAGCTTGATTTATCCACGAGCTGAGGCTTCTCTTGGAGTTGAACGCCAAGTTGTAACGTGTTTTGGGCGTTCAACTCCGGTTCGTGAGGTGTTTCTGCGTTTGACTCCAGACAGCAACATGGAACTGGTGTTGAGCGCCAGTTTAAATCGTCTAATCACGAATAAAGTATGAACTATTATATATTGCTGGAAAGCTCTAGATGTCTACTTTCCAACGCCGTTGAGAGCGCGCCATTTGGAGTTCTGTAGCTCCAGAAAATCCATTTCGAGTGCAGGGAGGTCAGATTCCAACAGCATCAGCAGTCCTTTGTCAGCCTCCTATTAGAGTTTTGCTCAGGTCCCTCAATTTCAGCCAGAAAATACCTGAAATCACAGAAAAATACACAAACTCATAGTAAAGTCCAGAAATGTAAATTTAGCATAAAAACTAATGAAAACATCCCTAAAAGTAACTAGAACCTATTAAAAACTACCTAAAACAATGCCAAAAAGCGTATAAATTATCTGCTCATCACAACACCAAACTTAAATTATTGCTTGTCCCCAAGCAACTGAAAATCAATTAGGATAAAAAGAAGAGAATATACTACAAATTCCAAAATATCAATGAATATTAATTCTAATTAGATGAGCGGGACTTGTAGCTTTTTGCTTCTGAACAGTTTTGGCATCTCACTTTTTCCTTTGAAGTTCAGAATGATTGGCTTCTCTAGGAACTTTAGAATTTCGGATAGTGTTATTGATTCTCCTAGTTAAGTATTTTGATTCTTGAACACAGCTACTTTTATGAGTCTTGGCCGTGGCCCTAAGCATTTTGTCTTCCAGTATTACCACCGGATACATAACTGCCACAGACACATGACTGGGTGAACCTTTTCAGATTGTGACTCAGCTATACTAGAGTCCCCAGTTAGAGGTGTCCAGAGCTCTTAAGCACACTCTTTTTGCTTTGGATCACGACTTTAACCACTCAGTCTCAAGCTTTTCACTTGGACCTGCATGCCAGAAGCACATGGTTAGGGACAGCTTGATTTAGCCGCTTAAGCCTGGATATTTTTCCTTGGGCCCTCCTTTCCATTGATGCTCAAAGCCTTGGATCCTTTTTACCCTTGCCTTTTGGTTTTAAGGGCTATTGGCTTTTTCTGCTTGCTTTTTCTTTTTCTTTCTATTTTTTTTTTTGCCAAATTTTTTTTTCCGCAAGCTTTTGCTTTTTCACTGCTTTTTCTTGCTTCAAGAATCAATTTCATGATTTTTCATATTGTCAATAACATTTCTCTTAGTTCATCATTCTTTCAAGAGCCAACAATTTTAACATTCATAAACAACAAGATCAAACATATGCACTGTTCAAGCATTCATTCAGAAAACAAAGAGTATTGTCACCACATCAATATAATTAAACTAAATTCAAGGATAATTTTAAAATTTATGTACTTCTTGTTCTTTTGAATTAAAACATATTTCAATTAAGAGAGGTGAAGGATTTATGAAATTTATTCATAGCTTTAAGACATAGTTACTACATACTAATGATCATGAAGTAGAGACACAAAACATAAATAGACATGAAGCATAAAAATAAAAAAACAGAAAAATAAGAATAAGGAATGAGTCCACCTTAGTGGCGTCTTCTTCTTGAAGGACCAACAATGTCCTTAAGCTCTTCTATGTCCCTTCCTTGCATTTGTTGCTCCTCCCTCATTGCTCTTTGATCTTCTCTTATTTCATGGAGAATGATGGAGTGCTCTTGATGTTCCACCCTTAATTGTTCCACATTGTAACTCAAATCTTCTAAGGAAGTGTTGAGTTGTTCCCAATAGTTGTTGGGAGGAAAGTGCATCCCTTGAGGCATCTCCGGGATTTCTTGGTGATGAGCTTCCTCATGTGTCCCTTGGGCTCCATGAGTGGGCTCTTTTGTTTGCTCCATCCTTTTCTTAGTGATGGGCTTGTCCTCCTCAATGAGGATGTCTCCTTCTATGATAACTCCAGCTGAGTAACATAGATGGCAAATAAGATGAGGAAAAGCTAGCCTTGCCAAAGTAGAGGACTTATCGGCTATTTTGTAGAATTCATGGGAGATGACTTCATGAACTTCTACTTCCTCTCCAATCATGATGCTATGAATCATGATGGCCCGATCCACAGTGACTTCAGATCGGTTGCTAGTGGGGATGATGGAGCGTTGAATGAAGTCCAACCATCCTCTAGGCACAGGCTTGAGGTCCAGTCTTCTTAGTTGAACCGGCTTGCCTTTGGAGTCTCTTTTCCATTGAGCTCCTTCCACACATATGTCCATAAGGACTTGGTCCAACCTTTGATTAAAGTTGACCCTTCTAGTGTAGGGGCGTTCATCTCCTAGCATCATGGGCAAGTTGAATGCCAACCTCACATTTTCCGGACTAAAATCTAAGCATTTTCCCCGAACCATTGTAAGATAATTCTTTGGACTCGGGTTCATACTTTGATCATGGTTCCTAGTGATCCATGCATTGGCATAGAACTCTTGAACCATTAAAATTCCGACTTGTTGAATGGGGTTGGTTAGAACTTCCCAACCTCTTCTTTGGATCTCATGTCGGATCTCCGGATACTCATTTTTCTTGAGCTTGAAAGGGACCTCAGGGATCACCTTCTTCTTGGCCACAACATCATAAAAGTGGTCTTGATGGGCTTTGGAGATGAATCTTTCCATCTCCCATGACTCGGAGGTGGAAGCTTTTGTCTTCCCTTTCCCTTTTCTAGAGGATTCTCCGGCCTTGGGTGCCATCAATGGTTATGGAAAAATAAAAAGCTTATACTTTTACCACACCAAACTTAAAATATTGCTTGCCCTCGAGTAAGGGAAGAAAGAAGAGAAGAAGAAGAAGAAGAAAAGATGGAGGAGAAGGGGAGGTGTAGGTTTCGGCCAAGGTATAAAAGAGGGGGTTGTGTTGTGTGAAAATGAAGTAGAATGGAGGGGTATATATAGGGAGGGGGAGAGGGTAGGTTTGGCCATTTAGGGTGGGTTTGGGTGGGAAAGATTTTTGAATTTTGAAGGTAAGTGGGGTTTATGGGGAAGAGTGGATGGATGTGAGTGGTGAAGGGGGTAATTGGGAAGAGAGATTGAGATGATTGGTGAAGGGTTTTGGGGAAGAGTGTTTATTGGAAAGAGAGAATGAATGTTGAGAAGAGGGGAGAATATGTTAGGTGGGGATCCTGTGGGGTCCACAGATCCTGAGATGATCCTGTGGGGTCCACAGATCCTGAGGTGTCAAGGATTTACATCCCTGCACCAATTAGGCATGTAAAATGCCTTAGCATACCATTCTGGCGTTTAAACGCCGAAGTGATGCACATTCTGGGCGTTCAACGCCCATGTGCAGCATGTTTCTGGCGTTGAACGCCAGTTCCATGCTTGTTACTAGCGTTCAGCGCCAGATCCATGCTCTGTTCTGGCGTTGAACGCCAGCCAGATGCACCTTACTGGCGTTTAAACGCCAGTAAGTCCTTCCTCCAGGGTGTGATTTTTCTTCTGCTGTTTTTGATTCTATTTTTAATTTTAATAATTTTTTTCGTGACTCCACATGATCATGAACCTAATAAAACATAAAATAACAATAAAATAAAATTAAAATTAGATAAATAAAAATTGGGTTGCCTCTCAATAAGCGCTCTTTTAATGTCATTAGCTTGACAATGGGCTCTCATGGAGCCTCACAGATATTCAGAGCATGATGAGGGCCTCCCAACACCAAACTTAGAGTTAGAATGTGGGGGCTTCTCAACACCAAACTTAGAGTTTGGTTGTGGCCTTCCAACACCAAACTTAGAATTTGACTGTGGGGGCTCTTTTTGACTCTGTACTGAGAGAAGCTTTTCATGCTTCCTCTCCATGGTTGCAGAGGGAGGTCCTTGAGCTTTAAACATAAGGTAGTCCCATTCAATTGAAGGACTAATTCTCCTCTGTTAACATCAATCACAGCTTCTGCTGTGGCTAGGAAGGGTCTTCCAAGGATGATGCATTCATCTTCTCTCTTCCTAGTGTCTAAGATTATGAAATCAGCAGGGATGTAAAGGCCTTCAACCTTTACTAACATGTCCTCTACTAATCCATAAGCTTGTCTTACTGACTTGTCTGCCAATTGCAATGAGAATAAGGCAGGCTGTACCTCAATGATCCCTAGTTTCTCCGTTACAGAGAGTGGCATAAGATTTATCCCTGACCCCAGATTACACAGAGCCTTGTTAAAGGTCATGGTGCCTATGGTACAGGGTATTAAGAATTTACCAGGATCTTGTCTCTTTTGAGGTAAAGTTTGCTGAACCCATGTATCTAGTTCACTAATGAGCAAGGGAGGTTCACCTTCCCAAGTCTCATTACAAAACAACTTGGCATTCAGCTTCATGATAGCTCCTAGATATTGAGCAACTTGCTCTCCAGTTACATCTTCATTTTCTTCAGAGGAAGAATAATCTTCAGAGCTCATAAATGGCAGAAGGAGATTTAATGGAATCTCTATGGTCTCTACATGAGCCTCAGATTCCTTTAGGTCCTCAATAGAGAACTCCTCCTTGTTTGAGAGATGTCCCAGGAGGTCTTCCTCACTAGGATTTTCGTCCTTCTCCTCCCTTATGCATTCGGCCATATTGATTACATCAATGGCCTTGCACTCTCCTCTTGGATTCTCTTCTGTATTGCTTGGGAGAGTACTGGGAGGAGTTTCAGTGACTTTCTTACTCAGCTGGCCCACTTGTGCCTCCAAATTTCTGATGGAGGATCTTGTTTCACTCATGAAACTTAAAGTGGCCTTAGACAGATCAGAGACTAAATTTGCTAAATTAGAGGGGCTCTGCTCATAATTCTCTGTCTGTTGCTGAGAAGATGATGGAAAAGGCTTGTTATTGCTTAGCCTGTTTCTTCCACCATTATTAAAGCCTTGTTGAGGCTTTTGTTGATCCTTTCATGAGAAATTTGGATGATTTCTCCATGATGAATTATAGGTGTTTCCATAAGGTTCACCCATGTAATTTACCTCTTGCTATTGCAGGGTTCTCAGGATCATAAGCTTCTTCAGAAGCTGCCTCTTTAGCACTGTTAGATGCATTTTGCTATCCATTCAGACTTTGAGAAATCATGTTAACTTGCTGAGTCAACACTTTGTTATGAGCCAATATGGCGTTCAGAGCATCAATTTCAAGAACTCCCTTCCTCTGAGGCGTCCCATTATTCACGGAATTCCTCTCAGAAATGTACATGAATTGGTTATTTGCAACCATGTCAATAAGTTCTTGAGCTTCTGCAGGCGTTTTCTTTAAGTGAATGGATCCACCTGCAAAATGGTCCAGTGACATTTTGGAAAACTCAGATAGACCATAATAGAATATATCTAATATGGTCCATTCTGAAAACATGTCAGAAGGACACTTTTTGGTCATCTGCTTGTATCGTTTTCCAAGCTTCATAGAGGGATTCACCATCTTTTTGCTTGAAGGTTTGAACATCCACTCTAAGCTTGCTCAGCTTTTGAGGAGGAAAGAATTTATCCAAGAAGGCCGTGACCAGCTTATCCCAGGAGTCCAGGCTATCTTTAAGTTGTGAGTCCAACCATGTTCTAGCTCTGTCTCTTACAGCAAAAGGGAAAAGCATGAGCCTGTAGACTTCAGGATCTACTCCATTCGTCTTTACAGTCTCACAAATCTGCAAGAATTCAGTTAAAAACTGGTAAGGATCTTCAGATGGAAGTCCATGAAACTTGCAGTTTTGTTGCATTAGAGCAACTAATTGAGGTTTAAACTCAAAATTGTTTGCTCCAATGGCAGGAATTGAGATGCTTCTTCCATCAAACTTGGACGTTGGTTTAGTGAAATCACCAAGCATCCTCCTTGCATTATTGTTGTTGGGTTCGACTGCCATCTCCTTCTCTTGTTCGAAAATCTCAGAAAGGTTGCCTCTAGATTGTTGTAATTTAGCTTCTCTTAGTTTCCTTTTTAGAGTCCTTTCAGGTTCTGGATCAGCTTCAACAAGAATGTCTTTTTCCTTGTTCCTGCTCATATAGGGAAGAAGAGAACAAGAAAAGAAAGAGGAATCCTCTATGTCACAGTAAAGAGGTTCCTTATTGTTAGTAGAAGAAGAAAGGGAATAAAGAAAGGAGAGGGGTTAATAGTGTGTATAAAGAGTAAGGATAGGGGAGGTGATAAGAGATGAAGAGAGGTGAAGAGAAGTGTTAGTAAATAAATAAATAAATAGAAAAAGAGGAGAGATAGAGAATTTCGAAAATAATTTTGAAAAAGTAGTTAGTGATTTTCGAAAATTAGAGATAAGATATAATTAAAATTAAAATTTAAAACAATTAATTAATTAAAAAAAATTTTGAAAAAGGATGAGATATTTTCGAAAATTAAAGAGGGAAAAGTAGTTAGGTGGTTTTGAAAAAGATAAGAAACAAACAAAAAGTCAATTAGTTAGTTGAAAAAGATATTAAAGTCAAATTTGAAAAGATAAGAAGATAAGAAGTTAGGTAAGATATTTTGAAATCAAATTTTTGAAACAGATAAGATAAGAAGATATGATAAAAAGATAGGATTGAAAAAGATTTAATTTTTAAAATTAAAATTGATTACTTAACTAACAAGAAACTAAAAGATATGGTTCTAGAATTTAAAGATTGAACCTTTCTTAACAAAAAAGTAACAAACTTCAAATTTTTTAATCAATCACATTAATTGTTAGTGTAATTTCGAAAATTTGAGATAAAATTAAGAAAAAGATTTTGAAAAGATAGGATTTTTAAAATTGAAAATTTAACTTGACTTGTAAGAGACAACTAATTTTAAATTTTTTTTTTTACCAAGTCAACCCAAAATTTCGAAAATTCGGAGAGAAATAAGGAAAAGATATTTTTTGATTTTTTGAATTTTTGATGATGAGAGAGAAAAACATAAAAATGACTCACAACATGAAAATTATGAATCAAAACTCATGATGCATGCAAGAACACTATGAATGTCAAGATGAACACCAAGAACACTTTGAAGATCATGATGAACATCAAGAACATAATTTTGAAAAAATTTTGATGCAAAGAAAACATGCAAGACACCAAACTTAGAAATCTTTAATGCATGGACTCTAACAAACAAAAAATGCATATGAAAAACAACAAACAACACAAAACAAGAAAACATCAAGATCAAACAAGAAGACTTGTCAAGAACAACTTGAAGATCATGAAGAACACCATGAATGCATGAATTTTCGAAAAATACAAGAAAAATTTTTAAAGCACGCAATTGACACCAAACTTAAAAGTTGACTCAAGACTTAAACAAGAAACACAAAATATTTTTTATTTTTATGATTTTATGAATTTTTTTGTATTTTTATTATTTTTTTTGAAAATTATATTTTAATAAAAAAACGAAAATATCAAAAATTTTGAAAGATTTTTGAAAAGAAAATAAAAAGAAAATTACCTAATCTGAGCAACAAGATGAACCGTCAGTTGTCCACACTCGAACAATCCCCGGCAACGGCGCCAAAAACTTGGTGGACGAAATTGTGATTCGTACTCTTTATTGTTGTATGGAATTAATTCCCTGATAATGGCTCCAAAAACTTGGAGCTCAATATCATGGTGTCTAAAATTTAATTCACAACTTCGCACAACTAACCAGCAAGTGCACTGGGTCGTCCAAGTAATACCTTACGTGAGTAAGGGTCGATCCCACGGAGATTGTTGGTATGAAGCAAGCTATGGTCACATTGTACATCTCAGTCAGGCGGATAATAATTGATTATGGAATTTCGAAAATCAAATAATAGTAAATAAACATAAAATAAAGATAAAAGTTACTCATGTAATCCAATGGTGGGAATTTCGGATAGGTGTATGGAGGTGCTGTGTTCCTTCTGAATCTCTGCTTCCCTACTTCTTCCTTCTAGTTTTTCATCATTCCTTTCTATGGCAAGATGTATGTAGGGCATCACCGTTGTCAATGGCTACATCCCATCCTCTCAGTGAAAAAGGTCCAAATGCTCTGTCACAGCACGGCTAATCATATGTCGGTTCTCAATCAGGTTGGAATAGAATCCAGTGATTCTTTTGCGTCTGTCACTAACGCCCAGCCTTCAGAAGTTTGAAACTCGTCACAGTCATTCAATCCCAGAATCCTACTCGGAATACCACAGACAAGGTTAGACTTTCCGGATTCCCATGAATGCCGCCATCAATTCTAGCTTATATCACGAAGATTCTGATTAAGGAATCCAAGAGATATGCACCCGGTCTAAGGTAGAACGGAAGTGGTTGTCAATCACGCGCGTTCATAGGTGAGAATGATGATGAGTGTCACGGATCATCACATTCATCAAGTTGAAGTGCAACGAATATCTTAGAACGGGAATAAATCGAATTGGATGGAAAATAGTAGTAATTGCATTAAAACTTGAGGTACAGCAGAGCTCCACACCCTTAATCTATGGTGTGTAGAAACTCCACCGTTGAAAATACATAAGTGAAAGAGGTTCAAGCATGGCCGAATGGCCAGCCCCCATGATCTGAGAACTAAACGTCCCAAGATGTCTAATACAATAGTAAACTATCCTATTTATACTAGACTAGCTACTAGGGTTTACAGGAGTAAGTAATTGATGCATAAATCCACTTCCAGGGCGCACTTGGTGTATGTTTGGGCTGAGCTTGATCTGTCCACGAGCTGAGGCTTCTCATGGAGTTGAACGCCAAGTTGTAACGTGTTTTGGGCGTTCAACTCCGGTTCGTGACGTGTTTCTTGGCGTTTGACTCCAGACAACAACAAGGAACTGGCGTTGAGCGCCAGTTTACGTCGTCTAATCACGAATAAAGGGAGAAAATCCATTTTCTAACGCCGTTGAGAGCGCGCCATTTGGAGTTCTGGAGCTCCAGAAAATCCATTTCGAGTACAGGGAGGTCAGATTCCAACAGCATCAGCAGTCCTTTGTCAGCCTCTTATCAGAGTTTTGCTCAGGTCCCTCAATTTCAGCCAGAAAATACCTGAAATCACAGAAAAACACACAAACTCATAGTAAAGTCCAGAAATGTGAATTTAGCATAAAAACTAATGAAAACATCCCTAAAAGTAACTAGAACCTATTAAAAACTACCTAAAACAATGCCAAAAAGCGTATAAATTATCCGCTCGTCACTGCGCCACGCCTAGATGCCCACAGTGCACGGCTATCTTTTCTCATCAATTGGTGTCCAGGGAGCTCTCTTTTTGTTTCAGAGGGCTCTCTGAGTTGCTTCCCCTTCTTATTTTTCTTGCTCAAAGTGATTCCTGGTCTCTTTTCTTCTTTGATTTTTGCCAATTCTCTTCTAAATTCTCTCATCCAATGAATTAAACTAACTTAAAGTAATGCTCATTTAGCCATGAAATCATTGCTTATCTAACAAGAATTTTTAACTATTTGAATAACATTATAAAGGAAAAACAACAAAAGATGCAAATACATCACAACTAAACTTAATACTTTGCTTGTCCTCAAGCAAAAGAAAAGAATTTCATGAGATGAGGGAGAATTGAATCAATATTTGAAGCTCATGTCTCCCTTAGGAGTGGGGTTTAGTGAACCATGTGATTATCTCTAATTTCTCTTCCTTCTTAATGTATCTTGCATTCTTGTGAGTAAAGGATCCCTAAGAGTTAAGGCTCAGATGATATTATGAGACCTTCTTTCAAACTTTGATTGATCCTTGAATCCTTTATTTATAATAGAGAGATTTTTGAGGTTGACAACTCTAAATGCTCCATTTTCAAGGCAACTCTTGATTGTAGGCATTCGATCAATAATCCCGAGCCAGTTGTTCCAAGTTACCGGGTAATAAGGCACCCCTCGAATCTAATTACCCAAGCCACTCCTTGATACATTTACACCACAAGCATATAGTTAAAAACTTTAAATTCCCAGCCATCGATGTCCAGAGTTTCTTTGGACTTCTAAATGTTTTGTCTTAAGAGAACTTTTGATTGTGAGCTTTTGATCGATAATTCCGGACCAGTTGCCCAAGTTATCGGGTGATGAAGCACCCCTTGGATCTAGTTACCTGAATCCTATCCTTGGACAATCAACACCACAGACACATAACTGGACTCTTTAACCATTGATACTCAGAGCTTTGTAATTTTTGATCTTTATCTTGATTTCTTTCCTTTATTTTATTTCTTTGCTATTTTTTTCTCTCTTTTTTTTCTCATTCAAATTCAATGATCTTTTTATTTGGTCAGAGGTCTCATAATACTTCTCTAGGCCTCATGCTCATAAGGAATAATTCTTCCCTTTCACACAAGATCCTCAACATTTTAGCTCAATCCATGACAATCAAAAGTATGTACCACCACTTTTCATGAGAGTAATTTATTTATCAGATTTAACTTCCCTCCATCTAAACAGCTCTTTTTCATGTAATTAGAGTGCTTAAGAGGACCTTAAAAGTAGTAAGTTCAACAGACAAGACAAGGAATAAGAAACATAAAAACAATGCAAATGCAAAAAGGAAAAACAAACAGAATAGAAAGAAATAAAAGAAATAAAAGGTAACAGAATTGTAAAAGAACCTGACCACCTCATTCATTGTTGTTGCCTTCATCTTCTCTTAGGCTATGTAGAGCATAGCCTCCAACACCAAATTTAGAGTGATTGCTTGTCTTCAAGTAAAAAAGAAAGAAACAGTGATGATAGAAATAGGAATAATCATGATTATCTAGTGAAAGCAATCAAGTAATGCAGAGGCTTATTCAAGTAAAACAAACCAAATTAAAATAAAACAAAATTAAAGATAAAACAACGTAAAATAAATAGGTTGCTAATATGTTTGCATGGGGATGGACCTTGTATGGGTGAAGTGTCGCAACACCAAATTTAGTGTGACACAATCAATATAAAACTAGGCCAAGTACCTAGTGAAATTCAAGCATCCTGTTGGTGTAGCAACACCAAACTTAATCCATGAAACACATACACAACTTTAAACAAAGCAAAAAGAATTATGAAAAGAAAATATCGAACATTGGGTTGCCTCCCAATAAGCGTTTCTTTAACATAACTAGCTCGACAGTTATTTCTTGCTAAGGTAGAGGTTGATCATAATGCTTCAACTCCTCCCCTCTTACTGTGAATCTTATCCCTGTGTCTTCATTTATTAGCTCAATATGCTCAAGAGAAAGTATTTTACCCACTATGTATGTATACGATGGATGGTAAGTCAACTTCACTTTCTCTCTGGGTGAGAAGTCTTCAATAAGAATCTTTCTATTTCTCCATCCCCATAAGCACCTTCTTCTTGAGTGCTTCCCCCTCCCTCCCCCCCTCCCAAATTGAAAGTATACACCCAACACCAAACTTAGAATGTAAGGGGATTTCTTGTTGGTTTTCACAAAGGGGAGCTTGGGTTGCAAACTCTTGTTAGTCTTGTCAGGAGTTTCTTAAGGTTAGGATCAATTGACTCAATCTTCATGTAATTCTCCTCCTCACTTGAATGATGCATGATTTTAAAGACATGAAAAATCAAGTGCTCATTATGCACCCTCAACATTAATTCTCCATTTTTCACATCTATTAAAACTCTTCCAGTGGCTAGGAGAGGTCTCTCTAGAATGATAGAGGCATTCTCATCTTCCTCCATGTCAAGAATAACAAAATTTACTGGAAGAAAAAATTTTTCTACTTTGATCAAGACATTTTCAACCACTCCATGTGTATACTTGATTGATTTGTTTGCCATTTGTAGAGCTATTCTTGTGGTTTTTATCTCTTGAATTTGAAACTTTTTCATCATAGAAAGAGGCATCAAATTGATACTTACCCCAAAATCACACAATGCTCTTTCAAAAGTTGTGTTTCCAATGGTGCTAGGAATTCGAAAACTCCCAGGATCTCTCTTCTTTCTTGGTAAATTTCTTTGAATAATTGTACTACACTCTCTAGTCATAACCACTGTTTGGCCTCCCTTTAAGGATATTTTTTTGGACAACAATTCCTTCATGAATTTAACATATAGTGGCATTTGTTCAAGAGCTTTTATGAATGGAATGTTGATTTGTAGTGTCTTGAATATATCCAAGAATTTGAAGTATTGATTTTTCTTGTTCTCCCCCTAGAGCCTTTAAGGATATGGAATCTTAGGCTTGTACTCAGGCACTAAAAACTTCTCAATTGGTGGCTCTTTTGAAGCTTGAATTGATTGTTCTTGAGAGGTTGTGATCACGTGCTCCTCTAGAGGATTGGCTTCTTCTTGGGCCTCTTTTCCTTGTTTATCAGTGGCATCCTTCTTAGCTACTTTTTTCACCACCTTTCTATTTTTCAAATAAATAGCTTTGCACTCTTTCTTGGGGTTTGGAATTGTATCACTACGAAGAGTATTTTTGGGTTTCTCCACAAATTGTTTTGCAAGTTAACTCACTTGTATCTCTAGGTTTCTTATGGAGGCATCTTGGTTCTTAAAATTGGCTCTGATTTCTTGCATAAAATTGGAGGACTCTTCCATGAAATTTTTGCTTCTTTAGATGAATGCGGATGTATGTTGGGTGAATGTTTCTAAGGCATTTTTCAGAAAGTTTATTCTTGGTAGATTTTGTGGTAGTTGTGTGGGTGGTGTCTGGGATTGGTGAGGATGGTTAAGGGTATTGAAATTGTTGGTTTGTTAATTTTGGTTATGGTTCTCCCAACCAAAGTTAGAGTAATTCTTCCATCCCTGGTTATAGATTTTGGAATAAGAGACATTGGGTGGTGGATTTTAAAAATGTTTTATGTAGTTAACTTGCTCTTCCTTGAACAACCCACATTCGTCATCCTTGTGAACTCCTCCATATAAGTTACAACTCACCTGTGAACCCATTGAGGAGACTTGCATGTGTCCCATTTGCCTTATGAGTGAGGCAATTTATTGGGACATCATCTTGTTTTGTGCCAAAAGAGTATCCAAGGTATCCAACTCTATCACACCTCTCTTCATTGTTTTTTCAGAAGAGCATAAATACTAATTGTTAGCCACAATCTCAATCAAATCCAATGCCTCTACAGTGGTCTTCATTTGCATGGATCCTCCAGCTGAGGAATCCAATAAGGTCCTAGAAACGGGTATGAGTCCATCATAGAATATTTGTAATTACATCCAGTCAGCAAACATATTTTAAGGATACTTTCTCAGCATCTCTTTGTACCTCCCCCAAGCTTTATAAAGAGATTCTCCATCTTTCTGATTGAAAGTTTGGATATCATATCTCAGCTTTGCCAATCTTTGGGGTGGAGAAAACTTGGTTAGGAACTTCTTCACCAAATCATCCCATGTTACAATGCTCTCCTTAGGCTAAGTCTCAAGCCACTTCTTGACTCGGTCCCTCACAGAGAAAGGGAACAACATCAAACGATATGCTTCAGCAAAGACACCATTAGACTTGACGGTGTCACATATTTGTAGAAATCTAGAGATAAACAGGTTGAGGTCTTCTTGAAGGCTCCCACTGAATTGACAATTTTATTGAATCAGAGTTATAAGTTGAGACTTCAACTCAAAATTATTTGCCTCCACAGTGGGCCTCTGGTGCACGAAATTGTGATCATCAATGGCACCATCAACATGGTACACTCAATTGCAATCTTAACTCTTTATCACAACTTCGCACAACTAACCAGCAAGTGCACTGGGTCGTCCAAGTAATAAACCTTACGCGAGTAAGGGTCGATCCCACGGAGATTGTTGGTATGAAGCAAGCTATGGTCATCTTGTAAATCTCAGTCAGGCAGATTCAAATGGTTATGGATGATTTATGAATTAAGCATAAAATAAAGATAGAGATACTTATGTAATTCATTGGTGAGAATTTCAGATAAGCGTATGGAGATGCTTTGTCCCTTCCGTCTCTCTGCTTTCCTACTGTCTTCATCCAATCCTTCTTACTCCTTTCCATGGCAAGCTGTATGTTGGGCATCACCGTTGTCAGTGGCTACAGTCCCGTCCTCTTAGTGAAAATGTTCAACGCGCTCTGTCACAGCACGGATAATCATCTGTCGGTTCTCAATCTGGTTGGAATAGAATCCAGTGATTCTTTTGCGTCTGTCACTAACGCCCAGCCTTCAGGAGTTTGAACCTCGTCACAGTCATTCAATCCTTGAATGCTACTCAGAATACCACAGACAAGGTTTAGACCTTCCGGATTCTCTTGAATGCCGCCATCAATTCTAGCTTATACCACGAAGATTCTGATTAAGGAATCCAAGAGATAAACACTCAATCTAAAGTAGAACGGAGGTGGTTGTCAGGAACACGTTCATAGGTGAAAATGATAATGAGTGTCACGGATCATCACATTCATCAAGTTGAGGAACAAGTGATATCTTAGAACAAGAATAAGCCGAATTGAATAGAAGAACAATAGTAATTGCATTAATACTCGAGGTACAGCAGAGCTCCACACCTTAATCTATGGTGTGTAGAAACTCCACCGTTGAAAATACATAAGAACAAGGTCTAGGCATGGCCGAATGGCCACCCTCCCAAAGAGGGTTCAATCATAAAAACATGATCAAAAGCTCTAAAGTGATCCAAAGATCCAAAAGATCCAAAGATGAAAATACAATAGCAAAAGATCCTATTTGTAGAGAACTAGTAGCTTAGGGTTTACAAAGATGAGTAAATGACATAAAAATCCACTTCCGGGCCCACTTGGTGTGTACTTGGGCTGAGCATTAAAACTTTCATATGTAGAGACTTTTCTTGAAGTTAAACGCCAGCTTTTGTGCCAGTTTGGGCGTTTAACTCCTATTCTTGTGCCAGTTCCGGCGTTAAACGCCAGAATTCTTGAGCTGACTTGGAACGCCTGTTTGGGCCATCAAATCTCGGGTAAAGTAAGGACTATTATATATTGTTGGAAAGCCCAGGATGTCTACTTTCCAACGCAATTAAGAGCGCACCAATTGAGCTTTTGTAGCTCCAGAAAAGCCACTTTGAGTGCAGGAAGGTCAGAATCCAACAGCATCTGCAGTCCTTTTCAGCCTCTGAATCAGATTTTTGCTCAGGTCCCTCAATTTCAGCCAGAAAATACCTGAAATCACAGAAAAACACACAAACTCATAGTAAAGTCTAAAAAAGTGAATTTTAACTAAAAACTAATAAAAATATAATATAAACTAACTAAAACATACTAAAAACAATGCCAAAGAGCGTATAAATTATCCGCTCATCACAACACCAAACTTAAATTGTTGCTTGTCCCCAAGCAACTGAAAATCAAATAAGATAAAGAGAAGAGAATATGCAATGAATTCCAAAAACATCTATGAAGATCAGTATTAATTAAATGAGCGGGGCTTTTAGCTTTTTGCCTCTGAACAGTTTTGGCATCTCACTCTATCCTTTGAAATTCAGAATGATTGGCTTCTATAGAAACTCAGAATCCAGATAGTGTTATTGATTATCCTAGTTAAGTATGATGATTCTTGAACACAGCTACTTTATGAGTCTTGGCCGTGGCCCAAAGCACTCTGTCGTCCAGTATTACCACCGGATACATACATGCCACAAACACATAACTAGGTGAACCTTTTCAGATTGTGACTCAGCTTTGCTAGAGTCCCCAATTAGAGGTGTCCAGGTTCTTAAGCACACTCTTTTTGCCTTGGATCACGACTTTATTTTTACCCTTGCCTTTTGGTTTAAAGGGCTATTGGCTTTTTCTGCTTGCTTTCTCTCTTTTTTTTCGCACATAATCTCTCTTTTTTTGTATTCACTGCTTTTTCTTGCTTCAAGAATCATTTTCATAATTTTTCAGATCCTCAGTAACATGTCTCCTTTTTTTTATCATTCTTTCAAGAGCCAACATTCATGAACAACAAATTCAAAAGACATATGCATTGTTCAAGCATACATTCAGAAGTCAAAGTATTACCACCACATCAAAATAATTAATCTGTTATAAAATTCAAAATTCATGCAATTCTTCTCTTTTTCAATTAAGAACATTTTTCATTTAAGAAAGGTGATGGATTCATAGGACAGTCATAACTTTAAGGCATAGACACTAAGACACTAATGATCATAAGACACAAACATGGATAAACATAAAGCATAATTTTCGAAAAACAGGAAAATAAAGAACAAGGAGATTAAAGAACGGGTCCACCTTAGTGATGGCGACTTATTCTTCCTCTTGAAGATCTTATGGAGTGCTTGAGCTCCTCAATGTCTCTTCCTTGCCTTTGTTGCTCCTCTCTCATGATTCTTTGATCTTCTCTAATTTCATGGAGGAGGATGGAATGTTCTTGGTGCTCCACCCTTAGTTGTCCCATGTTGGAACTCAATTCTCCTAGGGAGGTGTTGATTTGATCCCAGTAGTTTTGTGGAGGAAAGTGCATCCCTTGAGGCATCTCAGGGATTTCATGATGAGTGGGATCTCTTGTTTGCTCCATCCTCTTCTTAGTGATGGGCTTGTCCTCGTCAATGAGGATATCTCCCTCTATGTTAATTCCAACTGAATAACAGAGGTGACAAATGAGATGAGAGAAGGCTAACCTTGCCAAGGTAGAGGACTTGTCCACCACCTTATAAAGTTCTTGGGCTATAACCTCATGAACTTCTACTTCCTCTCCAATCATGATGCTATGAATCATGATAGCCCGGTCTATAGTAACTTCGGACCGGTTGCTAGTGGGAATGATTGAGTGTTGGATAAACTCCAACTATCCCCTAGCCACGGGTTTGATGTCATGCCTTCTCAGTTGAACCGGCTTCCCTCTTGAATCTCTCTTCCATTGAGCACCCTCTTCACAAATGTCTATGAGGACTTGGTCCAACCTTTGATCAAAGTTGACCCTTCTAGTGTAAGGGTGTTCATCTCCTTGCATCATGGGCAAGTTGAATGCCAACCTTACATTTTCCGGACTAAAATCTAAGCATTTCTCCCGAACCATTGTAAGCCAATTCTTTGGATACGGGTTCACACTTTGATCATGGTTCTTGGTGATCCATGCATTGGCATAGAACTCTTGAACCATTAAGATTCTGACTTGTTGAATGGGGTTGGTAAGAACTTTCCAACCTCTTCTTTGGATCTCATGTCGGATCTCTGGATATTCACTCTTTTTGAGTTTGAAAGGGACCTCGGGGATCACCTTCTTCATGGCCACAACTTCATAGAAGTGGTCTTGATGCACCCTTGAGATGAATCTCTCCATCTCCCATGACTCGGAGGTGGAAGCTTTTGCCTTCCCTTTCCTCTTTCTAGAGGTTTCTCCGGCCTTAGATACCATAAATGGTTATGGAAAAACAAAAAGCAATGCTTTTACCACACCAAACTTAGAAGGTTTGCTCGTCCTCGAGCAAAAGAAGAAAGAAGAGAGTAGAAGAAGAAGAAATAGAGGAGATGGAGGTGGCTTTGTGTTTCGGCCAAGGGGGAGAAGTAGTGTTTAGGTTGTGTGAAAATGAAGGAGTGAAGATGGGTTTATATAGGAGTGGAGAGGGGGTGTATGGTTCGGCCATTATGGGTGGGTTTAGGAGGGAAAGTGGTTTGAATTTGAATGGTGAGGTAGGTGGGGTTTTATGAAGGATAGATGTGAGTGGTGAAGAGAATGGTGGGATTTGATAGGTGAGGGGTTTTGGGGAAGAGGTATTGAGGTGATTGGTGAATGGGTGAAGAAGAGAGAGAGTGGTGGGGTAGGTGGAGATCCTGTGGGGTCCACAGATCCTGAGGTGTCAAGGATAATTCATCCCTGCACCAAGTGGCGAGCAAAAATGCTCCTTCTGCCAATCCTAGCGTTAAACGTCGGGATGGTGCCCATTTCTGGCGTTTAACGCTGGCTTCTTGCCCATTCCTAGCGTTAAACGCCAGTCTGGTGCCCCATTCTGGCGTTAAACGCCCAGAATGGTGCCAGACTGGGCGTTAAACGCCCATTTGCTGTCTTCACTGGCGTTTAAACGCCAGCAAGTTTTCCTCCAGGGTGTGCTATTTTTCTTTCTATTTTTCATTCTGTTTTTGCTTTTTCAATTGATTTTGTGACTTCACATGATCATCAACCTACAGAAAACATAAAATAACAATGGAAAATAGATAAATATAATATTGGGTTGCCTCCCAACAAGCGCTTCTTTAATGTTAGTAGCTTGACAGTGGGCTCTCAAGGAGCCTCACAGATACTCAGAGCAATGTTGGAACCTCCCAACACCAAACTTAGAGTTTGAATGTAGGGGTTCAACACCAAACTTAGAAGTTGGTTGTGGCCTCCCAATACCAAACTTAGAGTTTGACTGTGGGGGCTCTGTTTGACTCTGTTTTGAGATAAGCTCTTCATGCTTCCTCTCCATGGTAACAGAGGGATATCCTTGAGCCTTAAACACAAAGGATTCTTCATTCACTTGAATGATCAATTCACTTCTGTCAACATCAATCACAGCCTTTGCTATGGCTAGGAAGGGTCTGCCAAGGATGATGGATTCATCCATGCACTTCCCAGTCTCTAGGACTATAAAATCAGCAGGGATGTAATGGTCTTCAACCTTTACTAGAACATCCTCTACAAGTCCATAAGCTTGTTTCTTGAATTGTCTACCATCTCTAGTGAGATTCTTACAGCTTGCACCTCAAAGATCCCTAGCTTCTCCATTACAGAGAGAGGCATGAGGTTTATGCTTGACCCTAGGTCACACAGAGCCTTCTCAAAGGTCATGGTGCCTATGGTACAAGGTATTGAGAACTTCCCTGGGTCCTGTCTCTTTTGAGGTAATTTCTGCCTAGTCAAGTCATCCAGTTCTTTGGTGAGCAAAGGGGGTTCATCCTCCCAAGTCTCATTACCAAATAACTTGTGATTTAGCTTCATGATTGCTCCAAGGTACTTAGCAACTTGCTCTTCAGTGACATCTTCGTCCTCTTCTGAGGAAGAATACTCATCAGAGCTCATGAATGGCAGAAGTAAATCCAATGGAATCTCTATGGTCTCAGTGTGAGCCTCAGATTCCCACGGTTCCTCATTAGGGAACTCATTGGAGGCCAGTGGACGTCCATTGAGGTCTTCCTCAGTGGCGATCACTGCCTCTTCCTCCTCTCCAAATTCGGCCATGTTGATGGCCTTACACTCTCCTTTTGAATTTTCTTCTATATTGCTTTGAAGAGTACTAGGAGGGAGTTCAGTAACTTTCTTACTCAGCTGACCCACTTGTGCCTCCAAGTTTCTAATAGAGGACCTTGTTTCAGTCATGAAACTTTGAGTGGTTTTGATTAGATCAGAGACCATAGTTTCTAAGTCAGAGTGGCTCTGCTTAGAATTCTCTGTCTGTTGCTGAGAAGATGGTGGAAAAGGCTTGCCATTGCCAAACCTATTTCTTCCACCATTATTGTTGTTGAAACCTTGTTGAGGTCTCTGTTGATCCTTCCATGAGAGATTTGGATGATTTCTCCATGAAGGATTATAGGTGTTTCCATAGGGTTCTCCCATGTAATTCACCTCTTCCATTGAAGGGTTCTCATGATCATAAGCTTCTTCTCCAGATGAAGCGTCTTTAGTACTGCCTGGTGCAGCTTGCATTCCAGACAGACTTTGAGAAATCATATTGACTTGCTGAGTCAATATTTTGTTCTGAGCCAGTATGGCTGATGAGCGGATAATTTATACGCTTTTTGGCATTGTTTTTAGGTAGTTTTTAGTAAGTTCAAGCTACTTTTAGGGATGTTTTCACTAGTTTTTATGTTAAATTCACATTTCTGGACTTTACTATGAGTTTGTGTGTTTTTCTGTGATTTCAGGTAATTTCTGGCTGAAATTGAGGGACTTGAGCAAAACTCTGAAAAAGGCTGACAAAAGGACTGCTGATGCTGTTGGAATCTGACCTCCCTGTACTCGAAATAGATTTTCTGGAGCTACAGAACTCCAATTGGCGCGCTCTCAACGGCGTTGGAAAGTAGACATCCAGGGCTTTCCAGCAATATATAATAGTCCATACTTTATTCGGAAATTGACGACGTAACTTGGCGTTGAACGCCAAGTTCATGCTGCTGTCTGGAGTTAAACGCCAGAAAAACGTCATGATCCGGAGTTGAACACCCAAAACACGTCATAACTCGGAGTTCAACTCCAAGAGGAGCCTCAGCTCGTGGATTGATCAAGCTCAGCCCAAGCATACACCAAGTGGGCCCCGGAAGTGGATTTATGCATCAATTACTTACTCATGAAAACCCTAGGAGCTAGTTTATTATAAATAGGATGATTTACTAATGTATTAGATATCTTTGGTCTCAGTTTTGTTTTATTCTTGATCCTAAGAGGCTATTGATCACGTTTTAGGGGGCTGGCCATTCGGCCATGCCTGAACCTTTCACTTATGTATTTTCAACGGTGGAGTTTCTGCACACCATATATTAAGGGTGTGGAGCTCTGCTGTACCTCAAGTATTAATGCAATTCTATTTTCTTTTATTCAATTCTATCTTATCCTTATTCCAATATATTCATTCGCACCCAAGAACATGATGAATGTGATGATTATATGACCCTCATTATCATTCTCACTTATGAACGTGCGTGATTGACAACCACTTCCGTTCTACATGCAACAGAGCTTGAATGTGTATCTCTTAGATTCCCCAACAGAATCTTCGTGGTATAAGCTAGATAGATGGCGGCATTTATGAGGATCCGGAAAGTCTCACCTTGTCTGTGGTATTCCGAGTAGGATCCTGGGAATCCGGAAAGTCTAACCTTGTCTGTGGTATTCCGAGTAGGATTCCGGTAATGAATGACTGTGACGTGCTTCAGACTCGTAAGTGCTGGGCGTTAGTGACAAACGCAAAAGAATCAAGGGATTCTATTCCAGTAGGCGCGGGAACCAACCAGTGATTAGCCGTGCTGTGACAGAGCGCGTGAGCGTAGCTTTCACTGCGAGGATGGGATGTAGCCTTCGGCCAGCTGATGCCTCCAGACGATTAGCCATGCGAGTGACAGCCGCAGAGGACCATTTTCCCGAGAGGATTAAAAGTAGCCATCGTCGAACGGTGAACCCCTATACACAGCTTGCCATAGAAAGGAGTAAGAAGGATTGAGTTGAAGCAGTAGGAGAGCAGGCGTTCTTGAGCCATACAGTACCTCCATTCGCTTATCTGAAATTTCCACCAATGAATCTGCATAAGTATTCTATCCCTTTTATTATTTCTTCTTTTTATATAATTTTCGAAACCATAAACAATTTTAATCTGCCTAACTGAGATTTACAAGGTGACCATAGCTTGCTTCATACCAACAATCTCTGTGGGATCGACCCTTACTCGCGTAAGGTTTATTACTTGGACGACCCAGTACACTTGCTGGTTAGTTGAACGGAGTTGTGAATTCAACCAGGCCATAATAATGATTTCATACAAATAGTTAGAACATGGATCACAATTTCGTCCACCAAGTTTTTGGCGCCGTTGCCGGGGATTGTTCGAGTATGGACAACTAACGGTTCATCTTGTTGCTCAGATTAGGTAATTTTCTTTTCAAAAATCTTTTTCAAAATTTTTCTTTTATTTTTCGTTTTTCCTCACTTTATTTTCGAAAAAAAAAATTTAATAAAAATACAAAAAAAATTAGAAAATCACAAAAATAAAAAATATTTTGTGTTTCTTATTTGAGTCCTGAGTCAATTTTTAAGTTTGGTGTCAATTGCATGCTTTAAAAATTTTTCTTGCATTTTTCGAAAACTCCATGCATTCATAGTGTTCTTCATGATCTTCAAGATGTTCTTGGTAAGTCTTCTTGTTTGATCTTGATGTTTTCTTGTTTTGTGTCTTTTCTTGTTTTTTTATGTGCATCTTTGCATTCATATTTTCCAAGCATTAAAAATTTCTAAGTTTGGTGTCTTGCATGTTTTCTTTGCATCAAAGATTTTTCAAAATTATGTTCTTGATGTTCATCATGATCTTCATAGTGTTCTTGGTGTTCATCTTGACATTCATAGCATTCTTGCATGCATTCATTGTTTTGATCTAAAAATTTCATGCATTGAGTATTTTTGTTGTTTTTCTCTCTCATAATTAAAAATTTAAAAATCAAAAAATATCTTTTCCTTATTTCCCTCCAAATTTTCGAAATTTTGGGTTGACTTGGTCAAAAATTTTCAAAATTAGTTGTTTCTTGCAAGTCAAGTCAAAATTTCAATTTTAAAAATCATATCTTTTTCATTTTTTTCTATTTTTCGAAAATTTCAAAAACATTTTTCAAGTTATTTTCAAAATCTTTTCCTTATCTTTACATCATATTTTCGAAAATTCACTAATAATTAATGTGATTGGTTCAAAAATTTGAAGTTTGTTACTTTCTTGTTAAGAAAGGTTCAATCTTTGAGTTCTAGAATCTTATCTTGTAGTTTCTTGTTAGTGAAGTAAACAATTTCAAAATTTTTGAATTAAATCTTTTTTTTTTCTTTTATCTTATCCTTTTCAAAATTTTATCTTTTTCAAATTTTGATTTCAAAATATCTTATCTAACTTCTTATCTTCTTATCTTTTTCAAATTCGATTTTCAAATCTTTTTCAATCAACTAACTAACTTTTTGTTTGTTTCTTATCTTTTTCAAAACCACCTAACTACTTTTCCCTCTCTAATTTTCGAAAATATCTCATCTTTTTTTCAAAAATTCTTTTTAATTAATTAATTGTTTCATGTTTTAAATTTTAATTACATTTTATCTCTAATTTTCGAAAATCACTAACCCCTTTTCAAAAATTATTTTCGAAATATCCCTTCTCTGCTCTTATTCTATTTAATTATTTAATTACTAACACTTCTCTTCACCTCTCTTCATCCATAAATCCGAATCCATTCTTCATTTTTCTACCCCTTCTTTTTCTACTAACATAAAGGAATCTCTATACTGTGACATAGAGGATTCCTCTTTCTTTTCTTGTTTTCTTCTCTTTCATATGAGCAGGAACAAGGATAAAGGCACTCTTGTTGAAATTGATCCAGAACCTGAAAGGACTCTGAAGAGAAAATTAAGAGAAGCTAAATTACAACAATCCAGAAACAACCTTTCAGAAATTTTCGAACAAGAGAAGGAGATGGCAGCCGAAAATAATAATAATGCAAGGAGAATGCTTGGTGACTTCACAAAGCCAACATCCAAGTTTGATGGAAGAAGCATCTCCATTCCTGCCATTGGAGCCAATAACTTTGAGCTTAAGCCTCAACTAGTTGCTTTAATGCAACAAAACTGCAAGTTTTATGGACTTCCATCTGAAGATCCTTATCAGTTTTTAACTGAGTTCTTGCAGATCTGTGAGACTGTAAAGACGAATGGAGTTGATCCTGAAGTCTACAGACTCATGCTTTTCCCTTTTGCTGTAAGAGACAGAGCTAGAGTATGGTTGGATTCACAACCCAAGGATAGCCTGGACTCATGGGATAAGCTTGTCACTGCATTCTTAGATAAATTCTTTCCTCCTCAAAAGCTGAGCAAGCTGAGAGTGGATGTTCAAACCTTCAAACAAAAAGATGGTGAATCCCTCTATGAAGCTTGGGAAAGATACAAGCAGCTAACCAAAAGATGTCCATCTGACATGTTTTCAGAATGGACCATTTTAGATATATTCTATTATGGTCTCTATGAATTTTCGAAAATGTCATTGGACCATTCTGTAGGTGGATCTATTCACCTGAAGAAAACGCCTGAAGAGGCTCAAGAGCTCATTGACATGGTTGCAAATAACCAGTTCATGTACACTTCTGAGAGGAATTCCGTGAACAATGGGATATCTCAGAAGAAATGAGTTCTTGAAATTGATACTCTGAATGCCATATTGGCTCAGAACAAAGTGTTGACTCAACAGGTCAACATGATCTCTCAAAATCTGAATGGATTGCAACATGCATCCAACAGTACTAGAGAGGCAGCTTCTGAAGAAGCTTATGATCCTGAGAACCCTGCCATGGCAGAGGTTAATTACATGGGTGAACCTTATGGAAACACCTATAACTCATCATGGAGAAATCATCCAAATTTCTCATGGAAGGATCAACAAAAGCCTCAACAAGGCTTTAACAATGGTGGACGTAATAGGTTGGGCAATAGCAAGCCATATCCATCATCTTCTCAGCAACAGACAGAGAATTCTGAACAAAACACTTCTAATTTAGCCAATGTAGTCTCTGATCTGTCAAAGGCCACTTTCAGTTTCATGAGTGAAACAAGATCATCCATTAGAAATCTGGAGGCACAAGTGGGCCAGCTGAGTAAGAAAGTCATTAAAACTCCTCCCAGTATTCTCCCAAGCAATACAGAAGAGAATCCAAAAGGAGAGTGCAAGGCCATTGACATAGTCAATATGGCCGAATGCACAAGGGAGGAGGAGGACGAAAATCCTAGTGAGGAAGACCTCCTGGGACGTCCCTCAAGCAAGAAGGAGTTTCCTATTAAGGATCCAAAGGAATCTGAGGCTCATACAGAGACCATAGAGATTCCATTGAATCTCCTTCTGCCATTCATGAGCTCTGAAGACTATTCTTCCTCTGAAGAGGATGAAGATGTGACTGGAGAGCAAGTTGCTCAATACTTAGGAGCTATCATGAAGCTGAATGCCAAGTTATTTGGTAATGAGACTTTGGAAAGTGAACCTCCCTTGCTCATTAATGAACTGGATACTTGGATTCAGAAAATTCTACCTCAAAAGAAACAAGATCCTGGCAAGTTCTTAATACCCTGTACCATAGGCACCATGATCTTTGAAAAGGCTCTGTGTGATCTGGGGTCAGGGATAAATCTAATGCCACTCTCTGTAATGGAGAAGCTGGGGATCATTGAGGTACAACCTACCTTGTTCTCATTACAACTGGCAGACAAGTCATTGAGACAAGCTTATGGAATAGTAGAGGACGTGTTAGTAAAGGTTGAAGGCCTTTACATCCCTGCTGATTTCATAATCTTAGACACTAGGAAGGAAGAGGATGATTGCATCATCCTTGGAAGACCTTTCCTAGCCACAGCAGGAGCTGTGATAGATGTCAACAGAGGGGAATTAGTCCTTCAATTAAATGGGGACTACCTTGTGTTTAAGGCACATGGCCATCCCTCTGTGACAAAAGAGAGTAAGCATGAAGAGCTTCTCTCAGTTCAGAGTCAAGAAGAACCCACACAGTCAAACTCTAAGTTTGGTGTTGTGAGGCAACAACCAAACTCTAAGTTTGGTGTTAAGATCCCATATCCAAACTCTAAGTTTGGTGTGGACAACTATACAACATTGACCTGATCACCTTGTGGCTCCATGAGAGCCACTGTCAAGCTATTGACATTAAAGAAGCGCTTGTTGGGAGGCAACCCAATTTTATTTATCTAATTTTATGTTTTTCTATTTTATTGTTATTTTGTGTTTTATTAGGTACATGATCATGAGGAGTCACGAAAAAAATCATAAAAATTAAAAACAGAATCAAAAACAGCAGAAAAAAATTTTCACCCTGGAGGACGCACAGACTGGCGTTCAACGCCAGTAAGATGCATCTGGCTGGCGTTCAACGCCAGAATAGAGCACCATTCTAGCGCTGAACGCCAGAAACAAGCAACATTCTGGCGCTGAACGCTAGGAATGTGCCCAGAGAGGAAAAACTGGCGCTGAACGCCAGTAACAAGCATGAAACTGGCGTTCAACGCCAGAAACATGCTTTACATGGGCGTTGAACGCCCAGAATGTGCACCAATGGGCGTTTAAACGCCAGAATGATGCACGAAGGCATTTTACATGCCTATTTGGTGCAGGGATGGAATTCCTTGACACCTCAGGATCTGTGGACCCCACAGAATCACCTCAGGATCTGTGGACCCCACAGGATCCCCACCTAACATATTCCCACCTTACCTTTTAATCCTAATCACACTCTCCTAATCCAAATTCACTCTTCCCCATGTCACACTTCCCAACACCTTTCACCAATCACCTCAATTCCTCTTCCCAATTACCCCATTCACCACTCACATCCATCCACTCTTCCCCATAAACCCCACCTACCTTCAAAAATTCAAACCAATTTCCCTCCCATTCCCACCCAAATGGCCGAACATACCTCCCTCCCTTTCCTATAAATACCCTTCCATTCTACTCATTTTCACACAACACAACCCCTCCTTCTTCCCTAAGCCGAACCTACCTCTCTCCCTCACTACCATATTTTCTTCTTCTTCTTCTTCTCTTCTTTCTTTTATTGCTCGAGGGCGAGCAATATTTTAAGTTTGGTGTGGTAAAATCATAAGCTTTTTTTGTTTTCCATTACCAATGGCACCTAAGGCCGGAGTATCCTCTAGAAAAGGAAAAGGGAAGGCAAAAGCTTCCACCTCCGAGTCATGGGAGATGGAAAGATTCATCTCCAAGAGCCATCAAGACCACTTCTATGATGTTGTGGCAAAGAAGAAGGTGATCCCTGAGGTCCCTTTCAAGCTCAAGAAAAATGAGTATCCGGAGATCCGACATGAAGTCCGAAGAAGAGGTTGGGAAGTCTTAACCAACCCCATGCAACAAGTCGGAATCTTAATGGTTCAAGAGTTCTATGCCAATGCATGGATCACTAGGAACCATGATCAAGGTATGAACCCAAGTCCAAAGAATTATCTCACAATGGTTAGGGGGAAATACTTGGATTTCAGTCCGGAAAATGTAAGGTTGGCATTCCACTTGCCTATGATGCAAGGTGATGAACGCCCCTACACTAGAAGGGTCAACGTTGATCAAAGGTTGGACCAAGTCCTTATGGACATTTGTGTGGAAGGAGCTCAATGGAAGAGAGACTCCAAAGGCAAGCCAGTCCAACTAAGGAGACTGGACCTCAAGCCTATAGCTAGAGGATGGTTGGAGTTCATTCAACGTTCCATCATTCCTACTAGCAACCGATCTGAAGTTACTGTGGATCGGGCCATCATGATTCATGGCATCATGATTGGAGAGGAAGTAGAAGTTCATGAGGTCATCTCCAATGAAATCTACAAAATAGCCGACAAGCCCTCACCTATGGCACGGCTAGCTTTTCCTCACCTTATTTGCCATCTATGTTACTCAGCTGGAGTTATCGTAGAAGGAGATGTCTCCATTGAAGAAGACAAGCCCATCACCAAGAAAAGGATGGAGCAAGCAAGAGAAGCTCCTCACGGTTTTCAAGAGGTGCATGAGGAAGTTCATCATCAAGAAATCCCTGAGATGCCTCAAAGGATGCACTTTCCTCCAAACAACTATTGGGAGCAACTCAACACTTCTTTAGAAGGTTTGAGTCACAATGTGGAACAATTAAGGGTGGAACATCATGAGCACTCCATCATTCTCCAAGAAATAAGAGGAGATCAAAGAGCAATGAGGGAGGAGCAACAAAGGCAAGGAAGGGACATAGAAGAGCTAAAGAACATCATTGGTCCTTCAAGAAGAAGACGCCACTAGAGGTGGATTCATTCCTTGTTCTTTATTTCTTTCTGTTTTCGGTTTTTAGTATTGTGTTATCTATGTTTTTGTGTCTTTATTTCATGATCATTAGTATGTAACCATGCTTTAAAGCTATGAATAAAATCCATTAATCCTTCACCTCTCTTAAAAAAGAAAAATGTTTTAATTCAAAAGAACAAGAAGTACATGAATTTCGAATTTATCCTTGAATTTAATTTAATTATATTGATGTGGTGACAATACTTTTTGTTTTCTGAATGAATGCTTGAACAGTGCATATGTCTTTTAATCTTGTTGTTTATGAATATTAAAATTGTTGACTCTTGAAAGAATGATGAACAAAGAGAAATGTTATTGATGATCTGAAAAATCATGAAATTGATTCTTGAAGCAAGAAAAAGCAGTGAAAAAAAAATGGCGAAAAAAAATATATAGAAAAAGAAGGAGCAATAGAAAAAGCCAATAGCCCTTAAAACCAAAAGGCAAGGGTAAAAAGGATCCAAGGCTTTGAGCATCAATGGATAGGAGGGCCCAAGGAAATAAAATCCAGGCCTAAGCGGCTAAACCAAGCTGTCCCTAACCATGTGCTTGTGTCATGAAGGTCCAAGTGAAAAGCTTGAGACCAAGTGGTTAAAGTCGTGATCCAAAGGCAAAAGAGTGTGCTTAAGAGCTCTGGACACCACTAACTGGGGACTCTAGCAAAGCTGAGTCACAATCTGAAAAGGTTCACCTAGTTATGTGTCTGTGGCATTTATGTATCTGGTGGTAATACTGGAAAACAAAGTGCTTAGGGCCACAGCCAAGACTCATAAGTAGCTATGTTCAACAATCAACATGCTTAACTAGGAAAGTCAATAACACTATCCGAAATTCTAAGTTCCTAGAGAAGCCAATCATTCTAAACTTCAAAGGAAAAAGTGAGATGCCAAAACTGTTCAGAAGCAAAAAGCTACAAGTCCCGCTCATCTAATTATAATTAATATTCATTGAGATTCTGGAATTTATAGTATATTCTCTTCTTTTTATCCTATTTGATTTTCAGTTGCTTGGGGACAAGCAACAATTTAAGTTTGGTGTTGTGATGAGCGGATAATTTATACGCTTTTTGGCATTATTTTTAGGTAGTTTTTAGTAAGTTCAAGCTACTTTTAGGGATGTTTTCACTAGTTTTTATGTTAAATTCACATTTCTGGACTTTACTATGAGTTTGTGTGTTTTTTCTGTGATTTCAGGTAATTTCTGGCTGAAATTGAGGGACTTGAGCAAAACTCTGAAAAAGGCTGACAAAAGGACTGCTGATGTTGTTGGAATCTGACCTCCCTGCACTCAAAATGGATTTTCTGAAGCTACAGAACTCCAATTGGCGCGCTCTCAACGGCGTTGGAAAGTAGACATCCAGGGCTTTCCAGCAATATATAATAGTCCATACTTTATTCGGAAATCGACGACGTAACTTGGCGTTGAACGCCAAGTTCATGCTGCTGTCTGGAGTTAAACGCCAGAAAAACGTCATGATCCGGAGTTGAACGCCCAAAACACGTCATAACTCGGAGTTCAACTCCAAGAGGAGCCTCAGCTCGTGGATTGATCAAGCTCAGCCCAAGCATACACCAAGTGGGCCCCGGAAGTGGATTTATGCATCAATTACTTACTCATGAAAACCCTAGGAGCTAGTTTATTATAAATAGGATGATTTACTAATGTATTAGATATCTTTGGTCTCAGTTTTGTTTTATTCTTGATCCTAAGAGGCTATTGATCACGTTTTAGGGGGCTGGCCATTCGGCCATGCCTGAACCTTTCACTTATGTATTTTCAACGGTGGAGTTTCTGCACACCATAGATTAAGGGTGTGGAGCTCTGCTGTACCTCAAGTATTAATGCAATTCTATTTTCTTTTATTCAATTCTATCTTATCCTTATTCCAAGATATTCATTCGCACCCAAGAACATGATGAATGTGATGATTATATGACCCTCATTATCATTCTCACTTATGAACGTGCGTGATTGACAACCACTTCCGTTCTACATGCAACAGAGCTTGAATGTGTATCTCTTAGATTCCCCAACAGAATCTTCGTGGTATAAGCTAGATAGATGGCGGCATTTATGAGGATCCGGAAAGTCTCACCTTGTCTGTGGTATTCCGAGTAGGATCCTGGGAATCCAGAAAGTCTAACCTTGTCTGTGGTATTCTGAGTAGGATTCCGGTAATGAAGGACTGTGACGTGCTTCAGACTCGCAAGTGCTGGGCGTTAGTGACAAACGCAAAAGAATCAAGGGATTCTATTCCAGTAGGCGCGGGAACCAACCAGTGATTAGCCGTGCTGTGACAGAGCGCGTGAGCGTAGTTTTCACTGCGAGGATGGGATGTAGCCTTCGGCCAGGTGATGCCTCCAGACGATTAGCCATGCGAGTGACAGCCGCAGAGGACCATTTTCCCGAGAGGATTAAAAGTAGCCATCGTCGAACGGTGAACCCCTATACACAGCTTGCCATGGAAAGGAGTAAGAAGGATTGAGTTGAAGCAGTAGGAGAGCAGGCGTTCTTGAGCCATACAGTACCTCCATTCGCTTATCTGAAATTCCCACCAATGAATCTGCATAAGTATTCTATCCCTTTTATTATTTCTTCTTTTTATATAATTTTCGAAACCATAAACAATTTTAATCTGCCTAACTGAGATTTACAAGGTGACCATAGCTTGCTTCATACCAACAATCTCTGTGGGATCGACCCTTACTCGCGTAAGGTTTATTACTTGGACGACCCAGTACACTTGCTGGTTAGTTAAACGGAGTTGTGAATTCAACCAGTGCCATAATAATGATTTCATACAAATAGTTAGAACATGGATCACAATTTCGTCCACCAATGGCATTCAGAGTATCAATTTCAAGAACTCCTTTCTTCTGATTCGTCCCATTGTTCACAGGATTCCTTTCAGAAGTGTACATGAATTGGTTATTTGCAACCATTTCAATGAGTTCTTGAGCTTCTGCAGGCGTCTTCTTCAGATGAAGAGATCCTCTAGCAGAGCTGTCTAATGACATCTTGGACAGTTCAGACAGACCATCATAGAAGATACCTATGATGCTCCATTCAGAAAGCATGTCAGAGGGACACTTTCTGATCAATTTTTTGTATCTTTCCCAAGCTTCATAGAGATATTCACCTTCTTTCTGTCTGAAGGTTTGGACTTCCACTCTAAGCTTACTCAATTTTTGAGGTGGAAAGAACTTTGCCAAGAAGGCATTGACTAGCTTTTCCCAAGAGTTCAGGCTTTCTTTAGGTTGTGAGTCCAACCATATCCTAGCTCTGTCTCTTACAGCAAAAGGGAATAGCATAAGCCTGTAGACCTCAGGGTCAACCCCATTAGTCTTGACAGTGTCACAGATTTGCAAGAACTCAGCTAAAAATTGATGAGGATCTTCCAATGGAAGTCCATGGAACTTGCAATTCTGTTGCATTAGAGAAACTAATTGAGGCTTAAGCTCAAAATTATTTGCTCCAATGGCAGGGATAGAGATGCTTCTCCCATAGAAGTTGGGAGTAGGTGCAGTAAAGTCACCAAGCACATTCCTTGCATTGTTGGCATTATTGTTGTTTTCGGCTGCCATGGGTTCTTCTTCTTTGAAGATTTCTGTTAGGTCCTTTACAGAGAGTTGTGCTTTAGCTTCTCTTAGCTTTCGTTTCAAGGTCCTTTCAGGTTCAGGGTCATCCTCAACAAGAATGCTTTTGTCCTTGCTCCTGCTCATATGAAAGAGAAGAGAACAAGAAAATATGGAATCCTCTATGCCACAGTATAGAGATTCTTTGAGGTGACAGAGGAAAAGAAGAAGGAGAGGGTAGAAGAAGAATTCGAACTTATCTAGAAAGATAGAATTCGAATTGTGCATTGAGGAGGAGTGTTAGTCCATAAATAGAAGGATGTGAGAAGAGGGGAAGCAATTTTCGAAAATAAATTAAAAAGATTTTAAAAAACATTTTGAAAAATTGAAGAATGATTTTCGAAAAATATGATTGGGAAAGAAATAAAGTGATTTTTGAAAAAGACTTTGAAATTAAAAATCAAAAAGATATGATTGAAAACTATTTTGAAAAAGATGTGATTAATAAGATATGATTGAAAAGTTATGGTTTTAAAAAGATATGATTGAAAAGATATGATTGAAAAACAATTTAAAAATATTTGATTTTGAAAATTAATGACTTGGCTAACAAGAAATTTAAAAGATATGATTCAGACATTAAACCTTTCTCAACAGAAAAGGCAACATATTTGAAATGTTGAATCAAATCATTAATTGTTAGCAAGTATTTTTGAAAATGGAAAGAAATTGATTTTGAAAATATATGATTGAAAAGATATGGTTTTAAAAAGATTTGATTTTGAAAAATTATGAAAACTTAAAAAAAATTTGAATTAAAAACAAAATCTTCCCTCTTGTGTCATCCTGGCGTTAAATGCCCAGAATGGTATACGTTCTGGCGTTTAACGCCCAAAATGCTACCCTTTTGGGCGTTAAACGCCCAGCTAGGTACCCTGGCTGGCGTTTAAATGCCAGTTTTCCTTCTTCACTGGGCGTTTTGAACGCCCAGCTTTTTCTGTGTAATTCCTCTGTTGAATGTTCTGAATCTTCAATTCTTTGTATTATTGACTTGAAAAGACACAAATTAAAAATTTTTTTTTGGATTTTTAATAATGAGGAATAATCAAAATGAAACTAAGATCAAATAAACAATGCATGCAAGACACCAAACTTAGAAGTTTGTATACTACGACACTAACAAATTAAGAATGCATATGAAAAACAACAAACACTCAGACAAGAGAATTTAAAGATCAGAGCAAGGAAATCATCAGAACAACTTGAAGATTAATGAAGACACATGAGTGAATTCGAAAAATGCAAGAAGAAAAGAAACATGCAATTGACACCAAACTTAAAATGAGACACTAGACTCAACAAGAAACAAAAATATTTTTGGTTTTAAGATTTATAATTTTTGGATTTTTTTTTTTTGAAAATTGAGTGAAAAAGAAATAAGGATATCAAAATTTTAATGAGAATTCCAGGAATCATGCAAGTTAGTCTAAAGCTTAGTCTAAAGAAATTAGACATGGCTAGCCAAGCTTCAGCAGGACATTACATTCAAGAGCTAAATTGAGAAATCAATCAGCTTTGGTGATGATAGAACATCACCTTGAAACACTAGAATTCATTCTTAAGAACTCTGAAGAAAAATACCTAAGCTAAGCAACAAGATGAACCGTCAGTTGTCCAAACTCGAACAATCTCCGGCAACGGCGCCAAAAACTTGGTGCACGAAATTGTGATCATCAATGGCGCCATCAACATGGTACGCTCAATTGCAATCTTAACTCTTTATCACAACTTCGCACAACTAACCAGCAAGTGCACTGGGTCGTCCAAGTAATAAACCTTACGCGAGTAAGGGTCGATCCCACGGAGATTGTTGGTATGAAGCAAGCTGTGGTCATCTTGTAAATCTCAGTCAGGCAGATTCAAATGGTTATGGATGATTTATGAATTAAGCATAAAATAAAGATAGAGATACTTATGTAATTCATTGGTGAGAATTCCAAATAAGCGTATGGAGATGCTTTGTCCCTTCCGTCTCTCTGCTTTCCTACTGTCTTCATCCAATTCTTCTTACTCCTTTCCATGGCAAGCTGTATGTTGGGCATCACTGTTGTTAGTGGCTACAGTCCCGTCCTCTTAGTGAAAATGTTCAACGCGCTCTGTCACAGCACGGCTAATCATCTATCGGTTCTCAATCAGGTTGGAATAGAATCCAGTGATTCTTTTGCGTCTGTCACTAACGCCCAGCCTTCAGGAGTTTGAAGCTCGTCACAGTCATTCAATCCTTGAATCCTACTCAGAATACCACAGACAAGGTTTAGACCTTCCGGATTCCCTTGAATGCCGCCATCAATTCTAGCTTATACCACGAAGATTCTGATTAAGGAATCCAAGAGATAAACACTCAATCTAAAGTAGAACGGAGGTGGTTGTCAGGCACACGTTCATAGGTGAGAATGATGATGAGTGTCACGGATCATCACATTCATCAAGTTGAGGAACAAGTGATATCTTAGAACAAGAATAAGCCAAATTGAATATAAGAACAATAGTAATTGCATTAATACTCGAGGTACAGCAGAGCTTCACACCTTAATCTATGGTGTGTAGAAACTCCACCGTTGAAAATACATAAGAACAAGGTCTAGGCATGGCCGAATGGCCAGCCTCCCAAAGAGGGTTCAATCATAAAAACATGATCAAAAGCTCTAAAGTGATCCAAAGATCCAAAAGATCCAAAGATGAAAATACAATAGCAAAAGGTCCTATTTGTAGAGAACTAGTAGCTTAGGGTTTACAAAGATGAGTAAATGACATAAAATCCACTTCCGGGCCCACTTGGTGTGTGCTTGGCCTGAGCATTGAAGCTTTCATATGTAGAGACTTTTCTTGGAGTTAAACGCCAGCTTTTGTGCCAGTTTGGGCGTTTAACTCCCATTCTTGTGCCAGTTTCAGCGTTAAACGCCAGAATTCTTGAGCTGACTTGGAACGCCTATTTGGGCCATCAAATCTCAGGCAAAGTATGGACTATTATACATTGCTGGAAAGCCCAGGATGTCTACTTTCCAACGCAATTGAGATCGCGCCAATTGGGCTGTTTTAGCTCTAGAAAATCTACTTTGAGTGCAGGGAGGTCAGAATCCAATAGCATCTGCAGTCCTTTTCAGCCTCTGAATCAGATTTTTGCTCAGGTCCCTCAATTTCAGCCAAAAAATACCTAAAATCACAGAAAAACCCAAACTCATAGTAAAGTCTATAAAAGTGAATTTTAACTAAAAACTAATAAAAATATAATAAAAACTAACTAAAACATACTAAAAATATACTAAAAATAATGCCAAAAAGCGTATAAATTATCCACTCATCAGCCTCATTATGCTACTTCCACAACTATTGTTTGTGGGGTGACATAGTCTCTAGGAGTCCTTCTGATATTAGCATTAGGATTGTTGTTGGCTGTCATGCTTTCTGCCTTAATTTTTTCTTCACTGACTTATTCAAATTAGTGGTCTCTAGCTTGCTTTCTTTGTCACCAAAGAGTTCTTTCAATTTTCAGGTCATACAGAAGAGGCTCTTTCTCTTTATTTCTCTGTATATACAAACAGAAAATAAGGAAATTTGGAATTTTCTACGTCAAAGTGAAGAGAATTTCTAGTGAGGTAACTAACAAAAATGAAATAAAGTGAAATAAAAGAGTCTAATCTAGGTAATAAATTAACGGGTAGTTGTTAATCTCAATTAATCCCCGACAATGGTGCCAAAAACTTGATGTGGATTTTACGAAAACATAAACGATCAGCAAGTGCACCGAGTCGTACCAAGTAATACCACGAGAGTGGGGTTATCGTTCCCACGAGAATTAACAGATTAAGCAAGTAATAATCAATTGATTATTCTAGTCAGACAATTAAAATTTAGGGTTTTTGAAAGCTTTAACATCAAACAGTGAAATAAACAAAGGCAAACCATGAGTATTGAGAAAATAATATGATTAGAAGAGTTAATGTTTCAGAGATGTTCAGACTTTCAGAAAAATATTTTTCACTTTTCACCTTGATCATGCAAAGATATATCTATGAAAAATTGTTAATAATCAAACCTCAATCCCATTTTAATTTAATTTCTCTTTAACCTAATTAATCGCTAATTTCTTATTCAATCACTTAAGAAAAGAGTTTAATCATGTTCACTGATCTAGAAGCCACACAATTCACAAAAATTATTCCTAGTTGATTCGATGTCACATATTAAGTCTAGTTTTCAAACTTAAGAATTGTGAGAATAAGTTCTCAAGTTTAATTCAATTAATTAACATTTTTAAGAAATTAAGAAAATTCAGGTTAGACAAGAATTGTTCCCAACACATTCAAATCCTTTGGATGAAAAACAAAAACTTTTTCTTAAGAAAACATCAATGCATTAATCAAAGGTAGAAAAGCTAGAATATTAGTCCATAGGAATTAACAGAGCTCCTAAACTTAACCAAGGAGATTAGTTGCTCATGCTTTCAGAGAAAACCTAAAATTATCAAGTGTAAAAAGTGCTGAATAAAAAAAACGTGTGTGTCCTCTTCCTTCTATACTAACCCTAAAACAAATTTTAAATTCAAAACTTAAAACGGAATCAATTTAAGACAAAATCAAATCAAACTAATTAATGTTTCTCCTCCTCCAGTTAAGCCTCAGATCTTTCTCCTCATGATTCTCGATTAATGCTATAATTGGGCTTAAGTTGAGCCTTGATTGAACCACTTAAGTCTTGAAGAATTAAAGGACTTATTGAATGAATTAAAGCCCCTGGAGGTGACCTATAATCCTATGTCATTGAATGAATTAAAGCCCCTGGAGGTGACCTATAATCCTATGTCACACGTGAATCCCTTCACATTGTACGTGAAGTCAAATCTTGTCATATTTGCTCTCTGTCTTGATCATGTTAGATGTGGAGAGTTCCACGTTGAAGATGGCTTCATCTTGCTTTAATTTTTGCCTATGCTCCCAGGCGTCCAAACGACTAAATTCCCACGTGAAACACGAACTGAGTGTCATACGTATGAATGGCAGATGTGTACGTATTATGATCCTTATAGCTTTAATCATGTGTATGCATGCTTGATGGATACTGATGAGTTTGGAAAACTCTTGTTTAAATTTTGATGATGAACAAACATTATTAAATATCTAATTACAAAATTATTAATTTGATCTTAATTCATATTTGCTTAATTAATAATTTTGATTGTGCAGATTTTGTGTTGGGCCGAAAATAAAATTCTGGTTTAAGCCCAACTAGCCTTGCTACATACTTCTCATGCTATGAAGCTGAAGTATTAATTGGGCCAGAATAAATATTATTGATACAAGCCCAAGTGAATGCTTTCTTATGTGCTCAATACTTGACCCAAACTTACTAGGAAAGCAAATGCTTTTAGTGGGCCAAAATTCAATAGCCCAATATTGATGAATGTTTCCATGCCTTATTCGAATCCATGAAGCAAATGAATTGCCTAAATGCTTCCAACGGATTCCACTTCATTATTTTGAAGGATTTCAAATTTAATTAATGCATTGGAAACATAAGAGAGAGAGAGAGAAGATTGATTTGATGGCCATTATGATGCTACACGCTACTCAATCAAAGGGAAGTAAAAGCAACCCATTTTAATTAATTTATTCAAACACACTTTATTGCTTTTCTTCATCCTCTCTCTTCTCTCTCATCTCTTTCTTCCTCTCTTCGGTTAATACACAGGAAACAATGGCTTCCTTGAAATCAAAATGGAGCTACCGAAGCAAGGGAAGGACAAGCTACAAGTCCATCACAATGATGGCAAGAAAACAAAAAGTATGTTGTGGCTGAGATAATCACCAAATATGGTAAGATTTGGTGAGGTAATCTCGGATCCTTCATACACAAAAAAGAAGGATGAAGATTCGGCCAGTAGGGAAGATCCTTGGAGGCATGGCTTGTCTTTGATTCTGCTCAACCACCACAGGGAGTAGCTAGAGTGGCGAAGTGATGGTTGAAGGCAGAGATTGAAGCAGATGAAGTCATCATCATGAAGCATCAAGGGCCAGAAATCCATCTTGGAGAGGAAGCCAAGGATGGAGCGCTCGGATTGATGAAGAGTGGTGACCAAGGAAGGACTAGAGGTATTTGCATGTTGGTTTTGCATGAGTTACCTCTTCTCTCTGTATGGCCGAATCATTTTTGTTGAAGGAAAGAAGCTGAGCTCGGGTTTGTGTTTCAACTGTGAAGGCTTCACTTCTCTATAAAAGAGATAACAGTCATGGTTTGATTAAAGGAGTAATTTGAGAGTGCAAGGCACAGAGTTCTCAGAGCTACCTAAGCTAGTTCTCTTCTCCTTCATGTTTCTCTGTATGGCCGAATCATTTTTGTTGAAGGAAAAGAAGCTGAGCTCGGGTTTGTGTTTCAACTGTGAAGGCTTCACTTCTCTATAAAAGAGATGAACAGTCATGGTTTGATTAAAGGAGTAAGATTTGAGAGTGCAAGGCACAGAGTTCTCAGCTACCTAAGCTAGCAGTTCTCTTCTCCTTCAATGTTTTCTGTTTAGTATTTTTCTGTTTAATTTTGTCATGTCTTGAGTCTCATGGAAAAAAAGGCAAACAGTGAGGTTTGTATGAAAAAGCCATAGAGCGGAAAAAGGCAGAGAGTGCAAAATTAAAAGAAAAAGCCATAGATGTCTTAGAGGTCCTTTGTACATCTGTGTGTTTCATGATTCTGTGGGAATCCCCTTGTAAGTTGGGTTAGCACTTTACAATTTGTAATCTGGATGATTATAGTGAAATTCCATCATTGTTGTGATGGAGACTGGATGTAGGCTGCACTGCACTTAGCAGCTGAACCAGGATATCTGGGTGTTATCTTCTCTCTTCCTACTCGTGTCAAATGACGAGACAAAATGAAAATGTCTCGTAACTAGGGACGAGCTAAAAACAGAAAAGCTTTCTCTAAGTCCAGCAAGTGTCAGCAAGCAAAAAGGGGCTAAGATTCAACCCCCCTTCTCTTAGCCACTGAAACCATCAATTGGTATCAGAGCTTAGTCTCAAAGAGATCAAGCTTTGCAGCTTGGAGTAAAGATCCTCATGGCAGAAAATAGTGGCGCAAACGTGGTGTCTTACAATCTGGTTGAAGGTCAATCAAGCAACAGACTCCTCTTTCAATGGGAAAAACTATACCTATTGGAAGGAGAGGATGAAGATATTTGTACAAGCCGTGGATTACAGACTTTGGAAGATCATCTTGGAAGGTCCTAAATTTCCAACTACCACAAATGCTCAAGGAGTAACCTCTCTTAAACCAGAAGCAAGCTGGACCGAGGAAGATAGGAGAAGGTGGAGTTAAATGCCAAGGCAACCAATCTGCTCAATTGTGCTATCAGCTTTGAGGAGTACCGACGAGTATCACGATGCACAACGGCAAAGGAAATCTGGGACAAGTTGCAAATCACTCATGAAGGAACCACCTTGTAAAGAAAACTCGAACTGACATGTTAAACAGGAATATGAGATGTTTGCAATGAAGGAAGGAGAGTCCATGATGAACTGTTTGAACGGTTCAATATCATCACTGTTGGCTTAGATGCTCTTGGAATCACACATTCAGAATCTGTGCTAGTGAGAAGAGTGTTGAGATGTCTCACAAAAGAGTGGGAAACAAAAGCCTTAATTATTTCTGAAAGTAGTAACTTAGATTCCATGACACTGATGATTTGAGAGGAAACTTACTTGCTTTTGAAAACTCATATTTGAAAAAAGATTCAAAAAAGAAGGAATTGCTTTTTCTATGACTAACCCTCTGGATGATGAATCCAGTGATAACTCTTCTGAAAATGAGTTGTGTTGTTTGCAAAAAAATTCAGGAAAATGGCAAAGCTCAAAGGCAAAGGCAGCAACTCAAGGAGGATGAAGAAGGACCTTAGCAAAGTATGTTTTAATTGCAGGAAAAGGGGGCATTTCAAATCTGACTGTCCAAGTTGAAGAAGGAAGAAAAGCCGAGAAAAGGAAAGAAGAAAGGACTAATGGCTTCATGGGAAGAATGGAAAATGATTCAGATGATGATGATGAAGAATCAGAAACCAAGTCTCAACAATGCCTTATGGCAGATTATGTAAATCAGGTAGTCTTTCATAACCCTGACACTGAAGATCTTCATCTTATGATAGACCACCTTTCTGAAAAAATAAGATGCTTTCTGCTGGAAAATCAAGAACTTGAAACAACAAATCACCATTCTTCAAGCTGAAAACAGTTTTCTAAAAAAAAGTAAGAGAGGCCAAAACTGCTTGTGATCTTATGAAGAGAATAAGCAGTTAAGAGCCCAAGTTAGAAGTTGTGAAAGTGACCATTCAGTCCTTGCATATGTGAATTTTAAGCAAAATGAAGAGTTGCTTAAAGAGGTTAAAAGACTTAAAGAAGACTTAGCCAAGTTCACCCAAAGTTCTGAAAATTTGAATCAAATCTGGCTAGTCAAAAACCTCTTTATGATAAAGCTGGGTTGGGTTTTTATAAATCTGAAAAATCACATTTTGAAAACATTGCTCATCTTCAAATGATACAAAGTATCAAGACCCAACTTGCTTTAACAAACAACAACTCCAAGATTTTGTAGACTATGCAATCGAAATGGACACTTTCCTATCCAATGTTTCTTTGGTGAAAGAATGATGGTGATAAAGTTTTAAAGTTGTTTTGATTACAATGGCTTAGGACATAAAAGATGGTTTAACGTTAAAGGATCCAAAAAGATTTGGATACCTAAGGTCTCTTAAGCATTGTTTTGTAGGTGTGCCTAGCATCCAAAAGAAAAGAGAACATGTGGTACATGGATAGCGGATGCTCTAGGCATATGACCGGAAAGACAACTTTCTTCATAAAGCTTGATGAATATGATGGAGGATTTGTCACATTCGGTGATGATGCAAAAGGAAAAATAGTAGCTGTTGGGAAAGTGGGTAAAAATCTCTCATCTTGTATAAATGATGTCCTTCTTGTACATGGATTGAAACATAACTTGCTTAGTGTTAGTCAATTGTGTGATTTAGGTTTTGATGTTATCTTTAAGAAGTTTGTTTGCTTGGTTGTTTGTGAGAAAATTGGGGATATTTTATTTAAAGCTAAAAGATGCAACAATGTGTATGGATTAACTCTTGAGGATTTAAAAGAACAAAATGTAACATGCTTTACATCTTTTGAATCTGAAAAATGGTTTTGGCATAGAAAGTTTGGACATGCTAGCATGTACCAAATTTCAAAGCTAGTAAAAAAGAATTTGGTTAGAGGAATTCCAAACATCAAGTTTGATAAGGATCTTACTTGTGATGCTTGCCAATTGGGCAAACAAGTAAAATCCTCTTTTAAATCAAAAGATGGAATCTCAACCAAAAGGCCATTGGAAATGTTACATATTGATCTTTTTGGTCCTACTAGAACTCAAAGTTTAGGAGGTAAACACTATGGTCTTGTGGTGGTAGATGATTACTCTAGATTTGGTTGGGTACTTTTCCTTGCTCATAAGAATGATGCATTTTATGCCTTCTCCACCCTTTGTAAGAAAATTCAAAATGAAAAGGATTTGAAAATTGCCCATTTGAGAAGTGATCACGGAAGAGAATTTGAAAATCAAGACTTTGAAAAATTCTGTGATGACTTAGGGATTTCTCATAATTTCTCATGCCCTAGAACCCCCCAACAAAATGGGGTGGTTGAAAGAAGGAATCGAAGCCTTCAAGAAATGACTAGGGCCATGCTATGTGAGAATAAATTTCCCAAATTTTTATGGGCTGAAGCTGTGAACACAGCATGTTATATTTTGAATAGAACAATCATTAGAAAAGGGTTAAAGAAAACTCCTTATGAGCTATGGAAAGGAACCCCTCCAAATCTTAAGTACTTTCATGTTTTTGGATGTAAATGCTTTGTACTTAACAATAAAGAAAACCTTGGAAAATTTGATCCAAAATCATATGAAGGAATGTTTGTTGGATATTCCACCACAAGCAAGGCTTATAGAATTTATCTCAAAGAGCATAGAACCATAGAGGAATCCATACATGTTACCTTTTGTGATTCTAACTTAATTCCCAGTATTGTAAAGGATAATGATACAGATTGTGAAGAGGATGGAACAAGTAAAGAAAATTCCAAAACTGTGGAAAATGGAGAATCTGTCAGCCCGGTTTTATCTCGTCAGATTGAAGGAGAAACTTCCATTTTGTCTCCTGAGCAGACACGAGAAACTGAAACAGTGAGACCACCAGAAGCTCATCAAAGCTCAACACCTGTCCGAAAGCCCAGAGAATGGAAATCCATGAGGGGTTATCCTCATGATTTCATCATTGGTGATCCCTCTCAAGGTGTAACCACAAGATCCTCCACTAAAAGGCAAACCGAACCTAGAAACTTTGCTCTCTTGTCACAAATGGAGCCCAACAATGTCAAACAAGCTCTTGAAGACCCATCATGGGTCAAGGCCATGCAAGAGGAACTTGCTCAATTTGATAAGAATAAGGTTTGGACTTTAGTACCTCATCCGGATGGTAAGAAGGTAACGGGTACTAAGTGGGTATTCAAAAATAAACTTGGTGAGGATGGACAAGTTGTTCGTAACAAGGCTAGATTAGTGGCCCAAGGTTACGATCAAGAAGAGGGAATAGATTTTGATGAGTCTTTTGCTCCGGTAGCTAGAATGGAAGCAATTAGGTTGCTTCTTGCCTATGCTGCCCATAAAGGTTTCAAAATGTTTCAAATGGATGTTAAATGTGCTTTCCTTAATGGCTTTATTGATAGAGAAGTGTATGTGGCCCAACCCCCCGGTTTTGAACATAAAGATTTTCCTAATCATGTGTTTAAACTTTCAAAGGCTCTTTATGGCCTTAGACAAGCTCCAAGAGCTTGGTATGAAAGGCTTAGTGCCTTCTTGCTAGAAAATCATTTTCAAAGGGGAACCACCGACACTACTTTGTTCATTAAAGTTTCTAATGATGACATCCTTCTTGTTCAAGTTTATGTGGATGATATTGTGTTTGGATCAGCCAATGAGACCTTGTGTGAAGAGTTTGGAAAACTCATGACTAGTGAGTTTGAAATGAGTTTAATGGGAGAGCTAAACTTCTTTCTTGGCCTCCAAATTAAACAAACTCCTAGTGGTACATTTATTCACCAAGGCAAGTATGCAAAATAATTGATAAAGAAATTTGGCTTAGAAAATTCCAAACCAATGGGAACACCAATGCATCCTAATACTAAACTTGATAAGGATGATGATGGCCTAGATGTGGATGAGACACGGTATAGAGGAATGATTGGTTCACTAATGTATCTTACATCCTCTAGACCGGATATTGTTCAAAGTGTGGGTGTATGTTCAAGATTTCAATCTCACCCAAAAGAATCCCATTTAACGGCTGTTAAACGCATCATTAGGTACATTAAGGGAACATGTGATTATGGTTTATGGTATCCAAAATCTGATGATTTTTGTGCAGTAGGGTTTTGTGATGCAGATTATGCGGGAGATCGAGTGGATAGAAGGAGCACTTCGGGCATGTGTTGCTTCCTTGGAAGCTCACTCAACATGTGGTCAAGCAAGAAACAAGCCACAGTGGCTCTATCCACAGCTGAAGCTGAATATATATCCGCATCTGCTTGTTGTTCGCAATTAATTTGGTTAAAAACTCAATTGGAAGATTACAAATTAAAGATCAATAGCATACCATTATTTTGTGATAACATGAGTGCAATAAATATTTCCAAAAATCCTGTTCTGCACTCAAGAACAAAGCACATTGAAATCAAATATCATTTTATTAGAGAACATGTGCAAAAGGGTACTATTGATATTCAATTTGTAAAATCTGAAGAACAACTTGCTGATATTTTTACAAAACCCCTCTGTGAAGATAGATTCTGTTTGTTGAGGAAAAGCTTAGGAATGATTGATCTAAATCATATTGAAAAATTATGAATTTTTGATTCTGTTTAATTTTATCTCGCAGGAATGGACGAGATAAAAATAAATGTATGATGGGAGCGCTATGCTTAAGGGGGAGACTGCGCCGAAATAAATTCCAATGGGCCCCACAAAATTCCTTGACCCATCTCTGACTGCTCTGTTAGTCATCTTTCTGAAATCAAATCTCAAGGTTGTCCTTTCCATATCTAGTTGAAAGAGGGATAATGTCAAATCAAATCCTTCTTTTCCAACTAATCCCTTGATTCAAGGAATCTTCTTTTCAAATCCTTGGGAAACCGCCCTGGTTAATAACCGCACATAATGACCATTAACCACTCCCATCATCTCTCTCCAATCCACATTTAATGCTTCCTTAACCTCCCTCCAATCTTCACCTTCGGCCAACCTTTCTTCTTCCACCCCCCATTATCTCTCTCCCCATAATGAAAAAGAAAACTGCATCAAGAAAGAGTGGAAGAATCAATCTCTCTCAAAAACCGTTCACTCCACAAACACACACTCATATTCACATTCACTCTACATCTTCTTCCTCTCCCTCTCAATCTGTCAAACAAACACCCACCATGAGAAAGAAGATTGCTCACAAGAGTTCTGGCCGTGGCAAAAACAAGGAGCCCAGCGTTGATGAAGAATCATCTCAAACCTCACCCGTTCCTTCTCCACCGCCGCGATCACCAAAGAAGGCAACACCACACACATCAGGAAAAAGCTCTCAGAAGCCCAAAGGGAAGTGTTGCATGAAACCAGGGAACCAGCAAATCTTGAGTCACTGGAATTCAAGAACAAGTTTCATAAGCCACATTCTCACTATGATCCATCCAGATTCCTGACATGTGCATTTTATGAATTCCATCAAGAAATTCTGGAAAAGAGGCATATCTGTCCCTCCTACTTGGTGAATCTTGATCAACTGTCAACCAAAGGAATTATTTTGCAACCCTTGTTTGATAACATCAAATGGACTCCACTGCTACACACTCACAAAATGGTATATCCAAAACTGGTTAGGCAATTTTATGCGAATCTCAGACTGATTGATGGTACTCTTCACTCTTATGTGAAACGTGTGCATATGACTCTGAACACTGAAACCATCAGTGCTGCCCTTGGGTACACGGACGAGGGACCAAGGGTATACATGAGTGACAAATGGGATGATCATGTTGGGATTACTTACAAGCAGGTTCTCTCCCATATCTGTGCCAACATGTCTGGATTAGATGGTACTGTTCCTACACATAAAGCTCTTGGACCAACAAACTCATTGCTGCATCGCATCATTACCCACATTTTAACTCCACAAAGTGGTTCTCACAATAGGGTAACTGTATCTGATTCCTTAATAATTTTTGCCCTTGTTACTTCTTCTCCTATTTCATTTGCTTATCTCATAATCAGACATATGTGGGACTGTGTAAGAAGTACAAAAAAAGCTAATTTACCTTATGGAATGTTTCTCACGTGTATTTTTGAGTACTATAAGGTAGATTTAACAAATGAGACTGTGGAGAACAAAATTTCCATGATCAAAGGCGGTGGTGCTGTAAAAGGAACAAAGAGTAAGAAACCAATGCCAATGGACAGTGACCTTGAAAACCAGTTTGAATCCTCTAAAGCAACCGAGTCAACAAGGGAAATCCTCACCGAGTTCTCTAATATGTCCACTCTCTTGATTCAATTCCATAGGGCTGCTCGAAAGCTAGCCTATGAAAATGAACGTGCCTGGGGGAGATGTAAAGAACGAGTGGGTATGATGCTGGAAAACTTGGAAAAGGATCTGGGCGCTGGCAGTGAAGAAGATGTTGCAGACTCTGATTACAATTTGTCTGATGATTAATAACTCTTTTCTTTTACTTGATATTGGCTCTATTAGGCTCAATCTGTCATTTTGTATGAGTGTAACTTAAAACTCCCTGCTCTGTGATATTTTGATACACTCCTGTTATTTTCTTTTGTTGTTACTTTGTTGTTATGGTTATTTTGTGGTGTTCATCATATTTTGTGCAGGTGTCCCTTGATGACAAAAGGGGGAGAAAAGCTGAAATCTGAAAAACAGGGGATGAAATTTTCTGTTGAAAATTCATGATCACCCTTGTTAAAAGATATTTTTTGATGCTTGATGATAGCATTAAAACTGCTCTTGCCTCATTATAATTGATGCTACTGTTTTATAATGCTTTGGCAATGAATGAGTGACTGGTTGTTAATTAACCTTGATGAATATGCATGATTGTATTGAATATTCTGTTTCATCCTGGTTAACATGCTTGATATTTTTGGCAGTTCCTTTAAATTGTATAAAGTATTAAAAACTGCCTTATTTTGCTCTACAAATATTTTCCTTCATGTTGTTTTGCTCTGATATATTAAACAGGAAAATTTTTGGATATTTTTTAAGTTTGAAATTTTTTTGAGCAGAAAATCAGATTACTGATAACAAATAAGTTTTGATTATCATTCAAATCTGCTCATAAATCAAGCATTTAGCATTATGAATAAATATGCTAAATAACATTGTTATTTTGGAGCTTGATTAAAATGTTACAGGTTGGTGCTTCCCTTGGTAAAATAGCTTATATTAAGGGGGAGCCATGTGACACTTTGAAAGGGGAGAAATTCAATCCTCAAATGGAGTACTTGTACTCTAATCTTTAATTTCTTTCCATTTCAATTTTAATAATGTTTGTCATCAAGGGGGAGATTGATGAGTTTGGAAAACTCTTGTTTAAATTTTGATGATGAACAAACATTATTAAATATCTAATTACAAAATTATTAATTTGATCTTAATTCATATTTGCTTAATTAATAATTTTGATTGTGCAGATTTTGTGTTGGGCCGAAAATGAAATTCTGGTTTAAGCCCAACTAGCCTTGCTACATACTTCTCATGCTATGAAGCTGAAGTATTAATTGGGCCAGAATAAATATTATTGATGCAAGCCCAAGTGAATGCTTTCTTATGTGCTCAATACTTGACCCAAACTTACCAGGAAAGCAAATGCTTTTAGTGGGCCAAAATTCAATAGCCCAATATTGATGAATGTTTCCATGCCTTATTCGAATCCATGAAGCAAATGAATTGCCTAAATGCTTCCAACGGATTCCACTTCATTATTTTGAAGGATTTCAAATTTAATTAATGCATTGGAAACATAAGAAAGAGAGAGAAGATTGATTTGATGGCCATTATGATGCTACACGCTACTCAATCAAAGGGAAGTAAAAGCAACCCATTTTAATTAATTTATTCAAACACACTTTATTGCTTTTCTTCATCCTCTCTCTTCTCTCTCATCTCTTTCTTCCTCTCTTCGGTTAATACACAGGAAACAATGGCTTCCTTGAAATCAAAATGGAGCTACCGAAGCAAGGGAAGGACAAGCTACAAGTCCATCACAATGATGGCAAGAAAACAAAAAGTATGTTGTGGCTGAGATAATCACCAAATATGGTAAGATTTGGTGAGGTAATCTCGGATCCTTCATACACAAAAAAGAAGGATGAAGATTCGGCCAGTAGGGAAGATCCTTGGAGGCATGGCTTGTCTTTGATTCTGCTCAACCACCACAGGGAGTAGCTAGAGTGGCGAAGTGATGGTTGAAGGCAGAGATTGAAGCAGATGAAGTCATCATCATGAAGCATCAAGGGCCAGAAATCCATCTTGGAGAGGAAGCCAAGGATGGAGCGCTCGGATTGATGAAGAGTGGTGACCAAGGAAGGACTAGAGGTATTTGCATGTTGGTTTTTGCATGAGTTACCTCTTCTCTCTGTATGGCCGAATCATTTTTTGTTGAAGGAAAAGAAGCTGAGCTCGGGTTTGTGTTTCAACTGTGAAGGCTTCACTTCTCTATAAAAGAGATGAACAGTCATGGTTTGATTAAAGGAGTAAGATTTGAGAGTGCAAGGCACAGAGTTCTCAGAGCTACCTAAGCTAGCAGTTCTCTTCTCCTTCAATGTTTTCTGTTTAGTATTTTTCTGTTTAATTTTGTCATGTCTTGAGTCTCATGGAAAAAAAGGCAAACAGTGAGGTTTGTATGAAAAAGCCATAGAGCGGAAAAAGGCAGAGAGTGCAAAATTAAAAGAAAAAGCCATAGATGTCTTAGAGGTCCTTTGTACATCTGTGTTGTGTTTCATGATTCTGTGGGAATCCCCTTGTAAGTTGGGTTAGCACTTTACAATTTGTAATCTGGATGATTATAGTGAAATTCCATCATTGTTGTGATGGAGACTGGATGTAGGCTGCACTGCACTTAGCAGCTGAACCAGGATATATCTGGGTGTTATCTTCTCTCTCTTCCTACTTCAATTCTGTTTTTACTATTCAAGATGAAAAATAAAAAATGTCTCGTGTCAAATGACGAGACAAAATGAAAATGTCTCGTAACTAGGGACGAGCTAAAAACAGAAAAGCTTTCTCTAAGTCCAGCAAGTGTCAGCAAGCAAAAAGGGGCTAAGATTCAACCCCCCCTTCTCTTAGCCACTGAAACCATCAGATACACCTGATACCTTTTTATGGCTCTAATCGTGCATATGCATGCTAGATGCATACGCATGATTTCCTTTGTTTTTCCAATTCTTGTGTACGCATGACTCCCTTTAATTCTCTCTTTACGTTGCACGTCTGGAGACTCACCTTGCACGCTAATGTTATCATGAGTACGCATGCCAGATGAGTGTGCACAATGGCCCTTTTTGCACTAGTTGTGTGTAAGCGCATGAGATGCGTATGTACAACAACTCCACCTACAACAGCTATGTCTTCACGTCTCACGGTTGCACGTCACACTTCTAATTTTTGCTTTTTGTTTTGCTCATCTATGCCATGCCTAGATGCCCATATTGCACGGCTATCTTTCTGCATCAATCGGTGTCTAGGGAGCTCTCTGTTTGACTCAGAGGGCTCTTTGAGTTGCTTTCCCTTCTTATTTTTCTTACTCAAAGTGATTCCTAACCTCTTTGATCTTTGTCAATTCTCTTCAAAATTATCCTGTAATCAATGAATTCAACTAACTTAAAGTGATGCTCATTTAGCCATGAAATCATTGCTTATCTAATAAGAATTCTTAGTTATTTGAATGAAATTATAAAGAAAAAATAACTAAAGATGTGAATGTATCAATCAATGACAATAGTATTCAATCATATAGTTCTAATCATTCTTTACATTCATGTTAACTAGTTTCTTTCTACTCCAAGATTTATCTCCTTCTTCTTAAATCTGTTCTTGCTGCACTTTCTGTTAAGCTCATTAGATTCTATTGTCTCAACTAGAATCATGGTACCGAGAGCCTTTTCATTGTTCCCATCATCATGTCTATCTCACTGACTAAATCCTCTTCCAAGAAACCCATTACACTTATTACTGAGAAGCTTGATGAATATAACTTCACAACTTGGGGGCACTTGGCCCTTCTTACGATTCAAAGTGTTGCACTTTAGAATCATCTTAATCCAACCAAGATTCCCCAACAATATCAAACCCATGAAGCAACAAAGACTTCCACAGAAACTGAAGAATATAAACAATGGAGGCTTGATGATCTCACTCTTTCAACATGGCTCGTTTCCTCAATCTCCACCACACTCAAACATAAAATCATTCACTGCAAATGGTTTCATAAAGTCTGGACCATTCTTAATAATCACTTCACGGACTCATCAACCACAAGAATCTAAAGCCTCAAGTCACAGTCGAAGAGTGTTAAGAAAACTGGATTTGTCACATAATACTTTGCCAAGATTCATAAATTGGTCAATGCACTATTTGCTATAGGTTACACAATCTCAGAAGATGATCATGTTGCTGCAATTCTTGATGGACTCTTTGAAGAGTATATAGGATACAACATCTCGTTAATGTCAAGGCTTGGATCATTTCATGTTTCTAAAGCAGAATCTTTCCTCCTAACATATAAAGATATGCTTGAATGCTTCAAATGTCCAGAAGGTAATTTTTCAATTACAAATTTTGTTTGAATCTGCACCAACTTATATGTATAAAGGAGGAAGAAACCCTATGCCTCCAAGAGGCTGAGGAGGACGAACTAGAGGCCGTGGAAGCAGATTCCCCTTTTCAAATCAACGCCCACATTACAAACTATGCGGGAGGCCAGGACATGTAATGCAATTATGCTATTACAGATTTGATCCCACTTTTTAAGCAACATCTTCCTCTTCATAACCTCAATTTTCATATGAAAAATCTCTCTCACCACCACCCTCTTCCTCATTTCATCAACCAAGGGCCTATCTTTCAACACAATCAACTGTAGGAGATGCAATTCTGTACCCAGATTTCGGTGCTAGTTACCACATAACACCAGACTCTCTCAATCTATTGATCTCCACTCCTTCTACCAATGAATCATATCAACTCTAGGTAGGTAATGGCCAAGGTAATAGAATTCTTACTCGAGGTTCTTCTATTCTTATTAATCATAATTGAAATTTAAGTTTCTTGTTGACTAATTTACTACATGTGCCTAATATCACACAAAATTTATTAAGTGTATCCAAATTCGTTGAAGATATTGGTGTGTTGTTTGAATTTTGGCCACATTTTTGTTTTGTTCAAGATCAGATTACTCGAAATCTTCTTCACCAAGGCAAAGCTGAAAAAGGAATCTATACTTTTGATAATCTTTCAATTCCAAAACATGTTACTTTAAGTTCCAATGATACTTTACATAATTTTGTTTCTGTTTCTAATACACATGTACAATCTAAGAAAGCTCTTATTGCTAAAAGTCATAGAGATATAACCATGGAACTCTGGCACAAATGTTTAGGCCACTGTGCAGTCCTAATTGTTAAATCAGTTTTGAATAAATGCTTAATTCCAGTACATATTAATAACCATGATTCTACAATAAGTGAATTTTGTTGAAATATGGCAAAGATGCATAGATTGACTTTCTTTGAATCAAATTCAATTTACAATTCTCCTTTGGAACTAGTCTTTATTGACACTTAGGGCCCATTACCTATTACATCTAGAAGTGGATTCAGATACTATATTTCATTTGTTGATGCATGTACTCATTTTACCTGTACATTTCTTCTCACTGACAAATCACAAGCTCTTCTTGCTATGCAAAGCTACAAGATATTCATGGAAAATCAAATTAGATGTAAACTTAAATCTGTTCAAACTAATAAAGTAATGGAGTTTATGGCTATAGCTTTTACTGATTTTCTTACTAACCATGGCATCATGCATAGAAAGTCATGCTCTTAAACACACCAACAGCAAGATAATATATAAAAGAAGCATAAACATATTACAGATATGGATTTATCACGTCTTGCAACTGCTGCTCTCCTAATATAGTTTTGGGAAGATGCTTTCACCTCAGCTTTGTATAACATCAATAGATTACCAAGTACCAACTAATGTTCTCTCAACAGATCACCATATGAGGTTCTATTTAGTAAAATTCTTGATTACAATTCTTTAAAGATATTTGGTTGTGCATGTTACCCCTATTTAAGACCTTAACAAAGCTAAGTTTGATTACAAATCACAAAAAAGCTTATTTTTTGGCTATGACAGTAGCCATAATGGTTATATATGTATGACTAAAGAAGGAAAAATTCACCTATGTAGACATGTCATTTTTTTGAGACTTTATTTTCCTAGCATACTATGTTTGCTACTATTAACATTGCTCACTCTAGTCTGCCAAATTCAGAACCTGCAACCTTTATTTTTAGAACTCCAACATACAACAACACTCAACCCTATGTTCCTCCTACACCTACTTCTATAAGCCTAACTACACTAGCAATAATTCATGACCTTTCACATGAGAATAATACTTTACCCTCATATCTTACAATACCATAAATCATGACCCTCCTACCCAAACCAGCACTCCCATTACTATTTTAGGTATAGAAATATGCCTACCTTTAACCTCAACTCCTAATACAAACACCAATCTATCTCATACAAATACAAACCAAATGGTTAAAAGATCAAAAGTCAAAATCCAAAATTCCATTGCTTTAGTTGAAACTACTCAGACTAGTATTGACTTATACAACAATTCACCTAAACTAATGACATAAGCTCAAGGGTGTTCACATTGGCAAAAAGTCATGAAAGCTGAATTTCAAGCCTTGCTAAAGTGAAAGATATGGGGTAGTATATTATCCCACCAATAAACCTATGACAGCCTATAAGTGGGTTTATGCTATAAAAAGATATTCGACTTGCTTAATTAAGAGGTATAAAGCCATATTAGTGGCCAAAGAATTTTGACTGGCTTAATATTAGTGACTTTCGTTGACGGCGGTCTCAACCTCGGGAGGAACTCTTCTTTGGCAATTCCAACCTCCACCAGTCCAACTCTACCAAATTCCTCACTGAAGTAGTTCTCGAACCAATTTCACACCAATATAAGCCAACCTAAGCTTCCACCAATCAACAAGGCACTAACCCGTAACAATTGGCTCAATAATCAAGCTATTCACCACAAAAATTACAATTTCTCAACCTAGAATTCATAGAATTGGAAAACTCCAAAGTAAAAATACTTTCTTACTTTAACCCACTCGAATATAGGATAGAACCTACTTGGAATTCATGCTAGAGTACCCCTAAAGAACTAAAATCACAAGATTTTAACACTATGTACCCAAAAATGCAAAACAAAAAAGAACTCAAAAATTGGGCAGAAATTTCAGATTTATTCACCACAATGTTTCAATTATTGAAGATGATGAGGAGAGCGACGTATGGCCCAAACGACTCATCAATGGGAACTCTGTATCAAAAGTAATGGGCGAATGAAGATGGTGATGAATAGTGTTAGGATTCCTCTACCCCATGTCTTCTCATATCCGCCTCTCACTCTCATAAATGGAGAATTAGTGCTGAAATGCTAGGTTTGAGGCTTTTAAGCCTTGGGCTTGGGCCTAACATGGGTCCAGTTTAATTGTTTTAACCCGTTGGCCCAACTTTGGGCCAAAATCTTTAAAATTAGTGTTTTAATTCGTATTCTAAATATTTTCACATTTTTCAAATTATAAATTTTAATTTCTTAATATTCTTTGCTCATATTTAATTTGTTAATCAATTATTCATCATTTTTCTGAATTTTACACAATCTAGGAGTAGGAGACCAGAATGGTTACAATTTTAACAAAATGTACCCTTTCTGTCTATGGTTGTAAAGATAATTTTACTATGAAAGTGAGTCAATTTTAGGCAAATTTCTTCAAACTTAAGATGAGAAAAGGCATCTTCAAGACTAGAAAAAGGGATTCTGATGAGGAAGAGAAGCTCTAATTGGCTCATAGTCATCAGTAAGTGCCATGAGAAACTGTATGACATATGTTCAACTAATCCTCATATGCCTTAGAATTTGTTGTATCTTTAAGAATAGACTCACAAGAGGTCAATTGATCTCAAATAATTTTTATCTAAGCAAAAAAAAAATAAAAAATCACTTGTCCACGGGCTTGCTTAAGGCTATGAAGCTCCTTTAACAGTTGGTATTGATAAGAGAGGTTAGAAATGGTGTAACATTTTGTCAAAAAATTCCATACATTTTTAGGAGTTTCAAAATGCCTGAATTGTAGATGAATGCATGGAGTAGAAGTGTTGTGAAACCAAGTTATAATCTGGTAATTTTTAATATTCCAATCTTCTAAATTCTACGCAAAATATTTATCAGCATCCTTCTTGGATTTGGAAGTCCCATCTTTTGATTTTCGAGTCACAGTCAGTTTCACAGGACAAAAAGCATCACTAGTCACATAGCACCATAATTTGCGCCTTTTAAAAAAAATTCTCTCATAACTTTAATCCAATGAGCATAGTTGCAAACATTAAGGAAAACATGAATAATCTGAAAAATATCCAATTTTTTCATAATAACAGATACAAAGATGAAAGAGGAAAGAAACTACAAAATCAAAGCAAAAATTGAGAAAACATAGGAAAAAATCGAAAATAGCTTACAAAAAATCTTAGGGTGGGTCTGACTATCTGCCTCGTCAGCAAAGGAAGGACACGTGGTAACACCTAAGCAAAACAAGAAAACACGTCAATGTTGACTTAGCGGGGTTTGATACATTGGTCAACGAATGGGTCAGGTTGGACAAGACGCAAGTGGACGTGGGTCGGTGTGAGGCACAAATCGTAGGGATGTTCACGGGTACGGGTAACCTGATTACCCATCTAAAATCGATCCAAATCGATTATATTAGTTTTAGACCCAATGGATAATCGAGTACAACCAGGTCGAATCCGATCAAATCCGACCTTAATTGGTTCGGGTATTGGGTCCGTAAAACTCAAATCAATCCGATTATCCAATTAATTTAATATTAATTAAAAATAAAATATAATTATATATATGCAAATTTATCTCTTAATCCTAAAGTCTTTCAAATTATGATAGTTATTTAAATTTGAATCGATGATATATTTTTTTTTAATATTATTATTACATGTTTATAGCATATAGATAATTTTTTTTCTTTTTTTCTAATTTTTATTTCAATTATTTTTTAATTTCATTTTCAATTGGTACCCAATTATCTGAACCGATCCAATCCGGGTTTAATTGGTTTAGATTGGTTGGATTCACTCACTAAAAATTATAAATCTAAACCAATTAAAATTTAATCAGTTTGGTTCTCATTTTTTCTTCAAATCCAAACCAACCCAATCCGTGAACACTCTTAGCGGATCATTGATATATGTGGCGATTCTGGACCATTGATCATAGTTGTTGATTCAACGGTGCTGGATGTGTCTGAAGAGGAGGATCAATGGAAGCGGACAATAACTTTATAGTGGCGCTTCTATGAATTTTTTGTGACAGAGTTGTATTTTTTGGACTCAGAATGACGAGATAAATATGATAATATGGTCAATAACGAAGTACAATATCAAAAAACAAAAAAAAAACACTACAAAAAAAACAAAAGAATATGAACTAATTTTTATAAAAAAAATCTATATTTTGATACCATATTAGAAATAAAAAATAAATAAACTGAAAAAAATATTATTTATTATTAAAAATCATGTGAATAATACAATATACAAAAATAAATATAAATATTAAAAAAATTAAAATAATAAAAATATAATACTCTATTAATAAATATATAAATATATTAATTAATCTTAATTATACTCTAACACAAAGAATAAAAACTTCCAATTACCTGTAATTCACGAGTCCATAAAAGGTGGTACCTTTCAAGTGATTTTAACAATCATATTAGTGATCGTCCAAGAGATATAAGGATTAAGAAAAATAATAGCATATCTTTAAGTTGAATCATTTAGAGTGTATTCATTACGGATTTGAGAAAAATTTATCATATTCAAACATTCATCAGTTATTTTATGTTTTCCAAAGTGAAGTTCACGTAGGTAGTACTCTTTATATGGCACGGAAATTGCGGTTGATAACCGATTGACAACACACACACACACTTGTTTTATGTTTTCCAAAGTGAAGTTCACGTAGGTAGCACTCTTTAGTCTTTATAAATGACTTTTCCAATTGGCACGGAAATTGCGGTTGATAACCGATTGACAACACACACATGTATATATGCGCAAGTAGGATTTTTCTTTTCAATAATTAAAATAAATATATATTTTATTTACTAAAATATATAATTTTTAATATTTTTACTAAAATGCACGTTAACTTTTATCTTATTTACAGTGTAAATAAAATAAAAATACACATATCTCATTTATACTATAAACGAAATAAAATACGGAATAAGATACGTGTATATTTTATTTACAGTATAAATAAAATACGTATATTTTTATTTCGTTTACACTAAAAATGAGATACGTGAATATTCATGATGTCTACAGTGTAAACAAGATATGTGCAATCTTTGTATTCTTCACAAATATTTCACTTCTTCTTCTATACTCTTTTTCTTCTAAAAAATAAGCCAAAATGTCTAGTAGTAGTGGTTATCTAGTTGTAATTGTGTATCCTAATTGCCATATGAGAAATAGTGATACTGGAGTGATATTTGAGTGTGAGAATCTCATTTTGTTGCGTATCTGACGGGTAGGTTCTTTTCCAGAGCTGAAGAATCTGATATTGAATAGCGTCGGTGGTAGCAGGAGAAAAGAGATCAAAAAGGTGGGGTATAGGTTGCCAGTACCGATGGAAAACAGAGTTTTTTGATTTCGTCTGTTTTTCTTTCATGGCGACGAGCATGTGCGCTTGATGTTTGATATCTATGGATGAATCATAGCGGAGCAAGTGATGGAGCTTTTTGTGGAGGTTGGTTATGTCAGTGGTGGTGGATTTGGCCAGTCAGACTTTGTGCAGGATGACCTACCTCTCACACCGAAACTACTACTTAGTGCTAGTCCAGTGAAAGACATGGACGTTGATGGTGAGGACTCTGACAAGGAGTATGTTGCAGATAGCAACGAGAGTGGTTCTTCTGAAGATGATGAGGAGGTGGAGTTTGTACCAGCAACTCCGGTTGAGGCATCACGTCGGTATCTTCTGCCTGTCTTGTGCCTAATTTCGGCCTTGTCATCTGTACCTAGTCACTATCATACATTGGATCTAGACGCGATACAAGAAAAAAATCCATTTCCCAACATGGGTGAAGATTATTACAACTTGGACGGTGGTGTGGAGTTTTGGGTTGGGCACATATTCAAAAACAGAGACGCAATAATGCAGGGTGTGAAGAATTACAACATTCACAGAAGTGTTGAGTACCGAGTCATGGAGTCGGATAGATAAAAGTATCATGTGCATTAGCAAAAATCTTAAGCAGGCTGTCCTTGGCATCTCCATCTTGCTCTCCGACAGAATCTCAGATATTAGTAAGTTCAAGCTTAATTGTGTTCTATATTATCATTTATCATTGTTATGCTTGTTGTACATCTCAACCACGGTTGTTCTATTTCTTTAGGGAGGTGCATAGGGTTGGAAGAGTGTACACATGTTTAGCACCCACCATGTCTCAAGACCACTGACAGTTGGACAGCAGTCTCATCTACCGTGCCATCCTCCCGTTCATACAATCCTCGCCATCCATCAGCATATCTGTCCTACAAAGTACAGTTAGGCAAAGCTATCACTTCAAACCCTCATATAGAAAGGTCTGGATAGCAAAGCAAAAGGTTATTGCCCAGATATATGGTGATTTAGAGGAGTCATACAATAAGGTACCGAGGTTGCTGCAAGCACTGTGGAATTGTTGTCCCGAAACGATATGTGAGATCAGGGATGTACCGTACTATGAGGGGCACCTTCTGGTGCGTAATTGCAGCATGTTTGATAAGGTAGTTTGGGCCTTCCTTGCCTGTGTGGAGACTTTCAAGCATTGAAAAGCCGTTCATCTCCATCAATGGCACATATCTGTATGGCAAATATGGTGGTGTTTTGCTTATTGCAGTGGCACAAGACGTTAACAGCAATATCCTTTCTATATAGCCTTTGCAATTGTTGAGTCAGAGACTACATAGTCCTGGTCTTTCTTCCTTATCAATCTGAGGCGACACTTGACTCCACAGCAAGGTCTGTTGATTATTTCTGACAGATCCCAGGCAATCAAGGCTGCACTGAGAGTTGACGATAGTGGGTGGCAGCCTCATAGAGTGTTTCCTGCGAGGCCTAACTCTATCTCTCCGGGGTACTGCAGCTCCTTTGCACTCTCTAACACCCCTCTCTCTCTCTCTCTCTCTCTCTCTCTCTCTCTCTCTCTCTGTGTGTGTAAGCCTCCGGGTGTCTGGCCAAACCTCTCTATCCTGCCGACGATGGTCAGGGACGTCCTAGAGAAAGTGTAGGATGTCCCTCTACTGGCTGGAAGTAGGCTGCACGTCTCTCGATAAGTCCAACAGCTTGGGGTCATCAAGCACATTCTTCCGAAACAAGTGTCTAACACGGTAAGCCTGCCGATACCAATCCCAGTACTCCCGCATTGGTCGATAGTTTGTGCACGGCTCGATGGGTATCCAGTGTCCCTCCTCAAACTGATCCCTCCACTGATCGTACCACTCACAAAGTTTGGTAGGCCACTAGACGTTCTCGCCCCGCTTGTGGTAGTCAAGAACCTGTCAACATTGACCGAGTACCCTGGCACTGGCTGCTCGCCATTAAATTGATGCTTATTCCGGTCAACATGATAAAACTCAACTATGTTGAAGTAGACGAGGGGAGCAACGGACATCCATGTCCCCCACTCCACCTCGTCCTATAGCCATAGCGGGTAGATGTCCTGCATTGCAAGGTCATCGTAGGGAGTCCACAGGAACTACAATGGGCGTTGTGAAATAATCATCAGTGATAAGGGCTAAGAAAGTTTGAGTAATTTATGCAACTGTGACCAAATAAAAGGGTAACTCGCTTATCTCATCCCACAGTAATTGATCCAATGTCCAACGCCATCACAGGACTCTCTACTCGTGCTAGTCCCTGCTCTTCTGTATCTTATCTATCAACCTGTAGACATTTGTAAGAATAACCACTATTCAATTAATTGCACATCATATTGAATTACGTAAATAAAGAATAATAAAATCGTAGTGAACAGTTACCCCGTAGCCATGGAGTACGTGTAAACCTATCACTCAAGTGGACACTATTGAAAAAATCTGTGGTATATCCAAGATACTAGCAGAGGAGTGCACCCTGCAATATCTATGGAGCGGTGTGCTACAGAGCATAGGGAATGGTACACCCATACTAGCACTGCAGATCCCCAAAATAAAAAATGACACCTCTAAAAATCATCTAGTAGTGGGAGCCACCGGAGATGGACTTATTATTTGACTTATCAGTCATCAGATAACTCCCAATCATCAACAGTGTGTAGCACCTCGCGTACTGTCGGAGAGTGGCTGGATCATCTGTATCGAATATCTGTCGGAGTCACTCCCAAAGCCATGCCAGCTTGAGAGAGAAAGACTACTTCCTATATGCACCCTGCCGCTGGATTGCAGGAGGCCTGGCACCGAGTAGCCGCTCCACCAACTCCCAAGTCTCGGTCCCATATCACGTGTAGAAATCACAGAAGTACTCACTCACTAGCTTTCTATTAGTGCGTAGCCCGAGGTGGTATGCACCGTCTTGGAGGGTGATAGTGCACTCACCTCATGGAAAGCGAAAAGTGTGGATCTCAAGACGCTAGTACACAAATGCTGTGATCAGGAAGTTATCAAATATGAAATCCTTGAGTGGCACGGTGTCGCCGAAGCCAGCCTCCTCAGGTAGGGAATAATGGCGTCTGGTGGTGGAAGTGTGTGACTCACTCTTTTGGAAAGAAGTAGAGGAAGACTCTGGTGAACAATAAAAAAATTCTAATAAAAAATGTGTAAATCTATCAAGCTATAAAAATTTCGCAGTAAAAAATTAATTTGAATTATAAGTAAACTATTTTAACAAATAACGACAAACATTTACCTTTTAAATTAATTTAAGTAAAAACATTTATTTAAATAATAAATAACTAAATTAATAAACGTCTATATAATGTAATTTAAATAAAAATAATTAGTTAAATAATTAATAATAACATTCATTTTTCATCTCCTTCATAATTTACATTAAGTAAAAATATATACTTAAATAACTAACAACAAATAAATATTTAATAACAAAATTAAAATAAACTACTTACATAAATATTTAATAACTAGAAAAATAAATATCTTGTTACTTAATTAAGTTAACTAAAAAATATTTAATTAAATAATTATTAACTAAGTTAATAAACATATGGTTAATAATTTAGTTTAAAAAAATCTAAATAAATATTTAACTAACAAGTTTATTTTAAAGTATGTCTAAAATTATACACTATCATTTAAACGATTGCTAACAATATATTCATTCATTCAACATGTATTGCATACTACTTTTATAAAATGAAAGTACCTTAAGTATGGCTACATATGTATGTTTTAACATAAACATAAAACAAAAAACAACACAAATCTCAAAGTCGATTGCTCCTATAATGTGCTATGTCATATTTAGTTAGTTGATATCTGCATTGTGTGCATCGGTGCGCGCCATAATCTCGTATAAACGTGATATGACCACGTTGTTTCGTCCCTTATTTCTTTTACAGTATAAATGAGATAAAAAAAAGATACATTTTAGTAAAAATGCTATAAATTACATATTTTAGTAAATAAAATATTTATTTTATTTATTTAAAAAAAATCTCAAGCAAGCAATGACGGGAGAGTAATTTTTCACTCTATTGATTTAATATAAAAAAATTTATTAGATAAAAATAAATAAATAAATAAATATAATAGAGAATAAGAATTTTGTATCTTATGAAAGATAATAAAATCCCTCCCAACCCATTTAATTCATCAATTTTATACAAGAGATTATAGAGTTGAAATGTACCTCAACAATATTAGTAAAAAATATTTTATAAAAGATTTTTTTCAATATATTTATATAATATTTTTTCCATAAAATTTTATTATGACATTTTCAATGAATATTCTAAAAATATTTATTAACAAAACTTTTTGTATAAATAAAAATGTACAGTTTCAACTTTCAAGGGCTTTCAGAAATTAAAATATTCCTTTCAAAAGTCTCAGCTGCTTATGCCTAATGGGCAACGCTCATCAATAAAGACTTTTCTAACATCCATTATTCCATTTTGCCCACGGAGTTGACTGCACACCAAATTTAATAATTTATGTTTAACTACTCCTTTAATTTTTTGTTTTTTATATTTGTCAATTTAGTTTAAATTTTTCTCTAATAATTTTTTAATTTAATTTTCATGAAATAATAATGTCAAAATTTTTTACATGTATCTAATTACATATTATACCAAATAAAAATAATTTTTTTCTTTTATAATCACTGCTTAAATAGTTATACAAAACAAGAATATGATTATAGAAAATTATATGAATGGATGTCCGTTATAGCTTACAATGTTAGTAATTAAAATAAAAAATTTTTATGTAAAATTTCTTATTGAAGTACTCATTATACTATGAATTATTTGTAAACACGTTAAAGTTATTTTATTGTTATATCTTCATTAATTAAATTTTTTGACAATATGTATTCAATTACGTATTGTACCAAATAAAAATATATTTTTTCTGTTGTAATCACTGCTTAAATAGTTATACGAAACAAGAATATGATTATAAAAAAATTATATGATTGGATGTCGTTATAGTTACAATGTTAGTAATTAGAATTAAATTTTTTTATGTAAAATTTCTTCTTGAAGTACTCATACTATGAATTATTTGTAAACATGTTAAAATTATTTTATTGTTATATCTTCATTAATTAAATTTTTTAACAATATTACTTTTTCAATTATTCTTAAATTTAATTTTTTTAATAGCTATATTTTCAATAAAAATATCGCATAAAGAATAATGGAAGAATCACCGCTTAATACATTTCTTTTTTCTTTCCGGAACTAATACTTTTCTGTTTAGTGAATGACCTATAGCTTAAATGGCATAATCTCCTCATATTCGAGTCTCTCTTTGCTAAAAAAACACTTCTCTGTTTAAACTTTAAACCAAGAGAAGTAAGATGTGATACCATACCGTATACATTAATGTCTTGACCTTGAGAGTTACATAACTTTTGGTCTTCTGGATATACATTACAATATTCCAAAAATAATTTTAAAGTGACTCTCTTTATGACCAAATTCTATATGATCTTATCCCCGTATATGAAATTTAGAGCTGAATTTTTCAATAACCTTAGTCCTATGAATAATAACCGATGCAAATCAAAGAATGGCAACCTATAACGTATTTTTTCTATACTCCCTCATATTCTCCTTCTCCGCCATGGTCATTAGTCTAACAACCATCACTCCAAATACATCAATTTATTACAACGAGACACTGATTTCCGCAGCTAGAATTTTCGAAGCTGGATTCCACAGCTTTGGAAATTCACAGAACCTATACTTCTGTGTATGGTACATGAATATTTCACCTAGAACAATTGTGTGGGTAGCAAACAGAGACACCCCCGTGAATACCTCTGAAGCAACGTTCAAAGTCAGCAATGGAGGAAATCCAGTTCTAATTGATGGATCAGGGACCGTAATTTGGTCTTCCAATGCAACAGAAACAGCAGCGGATCCTGTTCTGTTGCTGTTAGACACAGGGAACATGGTTGTAAGGAAAGGAAATAGTAGCAGCGGGAATATTTTGTGGCAGAGTTTTGATTACCCCGGCGACACGCTACTCCCGGGGATGGTGCTTCGCGTTAATCGAGTCACCGGAGTATACAATTCTTTGAGGTCTTGGAAGAATTCAGGTGATCCTGGAAGTGGTGAATTTTTGTACCATTTAGATCGTCATGGTTTTCCACAACTAGTTATTGGAAAAGGTTCATCAACATGGTTGTATAGGATAGGTTCTTGGACCGGGTTTTTCTTCAGTGGAGTTCCTTGGGAAACACTCTACAGGTACTTCAATTTTTCCTTTGTACTAAATGATCAAGAAGTTCACTTCGGATATGAGCCAAGAAACGCTTCAATTGTTTCTAGATACATGATAACACCTCTGGGAACCGTGCAACGGTTTCTGTGGTCTTCTGAGACGAAAACGTGGCAGCTTTTTCTTGCTGGTCCACAGGACCAGTGTGACAATTATGGTTTGTGTGGCGAAAATTCAGAGTGCAATGTTAGTAACTCTCCACAATGTGATTGCCTTGATGGTTTTGTGTTAAAGTCTGCTGGGAATTTGAATGGCGGGTGTGTTAGGAAGGTGGATCTGGATTGTGATGAGAGAGATGGGTTTGTGCAGTACAAAGGAGTGAAGTTGCCGGATACTTCTTCGTCGTGGTTCGATGAGAGCATGAACTTGCAGGAATGTGAGGAGAAGTGCTTGAAAAACTGCAGCTGCACAGCGTATGCAAGTTTAGATGTTAGAAATGGCGGAAGTGGATGCATCATTTGGTTTAATGGCCTCGTGGACATGAGGTCAGAATCTGAAGGGCAAGATATTTTCATTAGAGTGGCTGCTTCAGAATTAGGTATAAATATCCTATTATATTTTTTTTCCTTGCATCTATATTTTATTTCTTTCCTAGTAGCATGGTACTTAATGACCATTTTATCACAATAACATGGACTAAATTTTCATAATGGTCCCTCAAATTCACGACTTTCACTGACTTAGTCTTTTAAATTCTAATTACACTGTAGTAGTTTTTGAGATTAAGTTCTGAGCACCATAGTTTCAATCAGATTGATTGTTTAACTGTAATTCTATAAATCAGTATTATATATGCATACCAAACAGGTTCTAACTCTCAAACTGGTCATCTAATAAACTATGATGATGTATGAACATAATGATTGAAACTTCTAGACTGTCATAAGAATAATGCATGTTTAAGATTGTAAGCATAATTCAGTTTAATCCTTAACTTCTTAAAATGTTTAAGTTAATCCCTGGAAGTTACACTTCATGATTTAATTTAATCTCCCCTAAATGATTGAAGAGAGACTAAATGTAGTCTAGGGGACTAAATTGAGTTACAAAATATAATATAATCTTAGCACTAAATTAAGCATGCTAAAAAGTTAGGGACTGAACTAAGTCATAATTACAATTCCAAGGATTAACAATATGATCAATATTGCAAGTAGAAAATAGAAACATAAAAAAATGATAAGAACGTATCCCTGTGTTCTACTGAAACTTGCTAGTAACAGTTCTATTAACATGTAAGGAAATTCAAGGAGTAAAGCAAACAAGAAAAAGCTAGCAGGGATTTTGGTAGGAAGTGGAATAATCATATTGGGGATCCTAATTGCTGGATATGTCATCTATGTAAGGAGAAAGAAACATGAGAAGCCAGGTAAGTTTTGAAATAATTTTAGTTTTACCTCTTTTATAGATGACATTGTCCTTAGTAAGTCTTGTACCATTTTCAGGTGAGGACACAGGGATTAACCAGGTGAATCAGGTTCAGAAATATGAGAAGGAAGACATTGAATTACCTACATTTGATTTTTCAACCATAGCTAATGCAACTGATCACTTCTCTCCCAGTAACATACTAGGGGAAGGTGGATATGGACCTGTTTATAAGGTGACAAGATTTTAGCATCTTTGTAATGATAAATCCATATGCAGAGTCCAAAATTCTAACATCATAAGATAACGATCAACAGGGTGTGCTAGCAAATGGGCGAGAGGTAGCCGTGAAGCGGCTCTCATTGAAATCCGGACAGGGACCCCAGGAATTCAAAAATGAGGTTACCTTGATTGCCAATCTTCAGCATAGAAATCTTGTGAAACTTCTTGGTTGTTGCATTGACAATGATGAGAGAATCCTAATCTATGAATACATGCCAAACAGAAGTTTGGACCATTTCATTTTTGGTTTGACCTTCTATCCTCTCTGCATTTGTAATTAGTTGTTAAACCTTACCATGAATATAAAGGTTTCATGATAACCTATTAAATGGAAAATTTAATGTCAGATCAAACTGGAAGCAAAGTTTTGCGTTGGAATATGCGTTTGCATATTATAAGTGGAATTGCTAGAGGTCTTCTTTATCTTCATCAAGATTCAAGACTAAGAATTATTCACAGAGATCTAAAGACCAGTAACATTCTCCTTGACAGTAACATGAATCCCAAAATATCAGATTTTGGATTAGCAAGGGTTTTTGGAGGTGATCGTGTAGAGGCCAACACAATAAGAGTAGTAGGAACTCAGTAAGAATGCTAAAATTGGATTCAATTACTATATTATAAATTCACAATATTTAATTTCTCATTATCTTTATTTTGTTTTCCTTTTATGTTGCAGTGGTTATATGCCTCCTGAGTATGCAGTTTATGGATCTTATTCAGTTAAGTCTGATGTCTTTAGCTTCGGTGTTATTGTGCTAGAGATGCTTAGTGGGAGAAAGAACAGAGAATTTTTTGAAGAGCAACATCATCATAACCTTCTTGGACATGTAAGCCTAAAGTGAACATTTTGTCACAACTTTCTACTTTCTCTGATGCATTATATACGTCATTTTAGTTATTAGCATACTACTTAAAAGAATTTAAAAGTAACAATTGATTGATATTGCTTGTAAGGTTACAATTTTTTAATAACTCATTTATAGTTATATTATGTTTAACATTGTGCAGATGTTAAAATGAAAAATATTTAAGAAATATTATATTGGAATGCAAAAACGATAGTATGTTGACATGTACAGAGTGTCACACTATTTAACATCATATTTCTCTTATTCTCAAATGTATTTCAGGCATGGAGATTGTGGAGTGAGGGTAGGCCATTGGAACTTATGGATAGCTTTATGAGAGATTCAGTTATTATATCAGAAGTGATAAGGTGCATTCAAATAGGGCTATTGTGTGTGCAAGAGAGGCCAGATGATAGGCCGGACATGTCTTCTGTTGTTCTAATGTTGAATGGTGAGAGAGCGTTGCCTAATCCAAGGCAACCAGGGTTTTATCCACATGAAGTGGGTTCTTCAACAAGCAAACATGAACTCTCTTCCACTAATGAAATTTCCATTTCATTGATAGAGGCAAGATAGAAGATATCTGAAAAATTGAGTATTGAAATAGAAAAATATTGAGTGCCAATATTTTTTATTAATCTCAGCCAATATTTTGAGTCAATATCTTATTTTTATATTATTAAAATTTAAAATTTAATTTTTAATATTTAAAATTAATTAAATTTTAACAAAAAATACTAAATTTTGTTAATCATCCAATATTGTTTGTTAATATATATATATATGTGTGTGTGTGTAAAAAGATGAGCCATTTATATTTTAAAAAGGGCTAATTTTTTAGGATATTATAAAATGAATGATATAATACAGGGATATTATGTAAATTTAGTGTAATGCGTCGATATGAAAATAGGTCAATATTAAAATAAATAGTCACTTATAATTTGAAGAAGTGATAAAAATATCATAAAACATGACTAACGATTTGAAAAAAGACAAAATTTTGTCCTCACTGAAATCAAAAGTCACGATTTATATTTGGAGTCTCTAACACAAAGAAATCATTAAAGCCGATTTCTTTTGAGAATTTTATTTTTTGAATGTTAGTAACGATTAGTGTATTTTCTTTTAAAGAGAGTTTGTGAATGTAATTTCTTGTGAGTGTCCAAATTTTCTTCTCTTCTCCTCTTATTTCTACTCTTCTCGCTTCTCTTTCTTCTTTTGTTGTTTCGTTATTTTTTCTTTTTCTTCCTATTCTAAGTTGTATGTTCATTTTTTTTGAATCACTATAATATTTAGTTTATTTGTTTTATTTATTAAAAGAGAGTTTTGCTTTTTTTTTAATCAAGAAATGGATAATAATATTAGTTTAAATTTTTTTTATAATGGTCAAATTTTATCAGAAACACCTGAAGTTGTTATTTCTCTATACGTAATAATCCATTTATATTTATTGTTTATTTTACAGTATTGTTCGAGGAGTTTAAGAGTTTTATTTATTAAAATATAGATTCTCATATACCAAATGTTGAGTGATAGCGGCTATTTATTGAGACATGGCTTTGTTCTGAGCCAAAATAGCATCCAAGGCATCCAACTCTATAACACCTTTCTTTACGGTTCTCTTTGAGGAGTATAAGTATTGATTATTGGCCACCATCTCTATCAAATCCAAGGTCTCATCAGTGGTCTTCATATGCAAGGAACTTCCTACAGAGTTTTTCAGAGAGAGTCTAGAAGTCGGAGTGATACCATCATAGAAAATCTGTAATTGTACTCAATCTGCAAATATATCCAGAGGGCACTTCCATATCATAGCCTTGTATCTCTCCCAAACTTCATAGAGAGACTCTCCTTCAAACTGGTTGAATGTCAGTTCTCAGCCTAGTCAACCTCTAAGACGAAAAAATTTGGTTAAAAAGCGTACTAACTAAATCCGCCCAGGTTGCTATACTCTCCTTAGGTTGTGTCTCAAGTCACTGACTAGCTTGGTCCCTAATAGAAAAAGGGAATGACATCAACTGGTAAACCTCAGCGAAAACCCCATTGGTCTTGAATGTATCACATATCCTCAGAAAATTGGATATGAAAAGATTAGGATCCTCCTGTGGGCTTCCACTGAACTAACAATTTTGTCGAACCAGAGATATGAGTTGAGACTTCAACTCAAAGTTGTTTGCATGTACAGTCAGGGGTACAATACTTTCCACACAACTCCTGGAGTTGGGGTTAGTATAAGATTCCAGAGTTTTTCTAGCAAGTGGGGCGTTGTTTGGGTTATTGACCACAAGATTTTTAGTATTTTCAACCATACTGAATTTAGTTTTCTCTTTAGACTCGTCCCCAAAGATCTCGTGAACTTCTTGAGCTCTAGCTTGTTTCCTTTGCTTTCGAAGAGTTCTTTCAATTTCAGCGTTGTACAGAAGAGGTTCTTTATCCTTATTCCTTTGCATAAATAAATAGAACAAAAAAAAGTAAAATTTTTAACATCACAGTGAAAAAAATCCCAGTGAGGTACACGAAAAATAGAAGAAAAAGAACTAAATTAAATTAAGCGAAAGAAACAAAACGTTAAAAGAAAATAAGGCTAAAAGAAACGAAAATTAAAAGGTAATAAAAATGACAAACTAAAATAATGTAAAATAAAATAGAATAAAATAACAACTAAATAAAAATCAAACAAATAAAAAGGTCTAATATATAGGTAACAAATCAACTGGTAGTTGTTAGTCACAGTTAATTCCTGGCAACGGTGCAAAAAACTCGGTCATAAAAATTCACAATTCACAACTTAACGGCAAATACATCAGGTCGTACCAAGTAATAAACTCAAGTAAATGAGTATCAATCTCACGAGGATTAATGAAATAAGCAAGTAATGGTTGATTAGCTATTCTAGTTAGACAAATTGAAATGGGAGTTTTGAATATCAATAACATTGAAGACAATAAAGTAACAAAGCAAATAATGAACGATTTAGAAAACGATATGAGATTTGAGTTAAAGTCTTGGAGATGTTTAAATGTCCGGATTAATATTCAATGTCAACTACCTTGATCATGCAATGATTATGTTTATAGCAAACCTCAAGTGATTAAATTCCTATTCCTAGGCAATCCAATCTCCTCTAATATAACTGACCGTCAATAACTTGATCACTCAATTATATCAGAAGGTTAAATCCAATTTCTGATTTATAAGCCACACAACCCTAAGATCCTAAAACAGAATGCATTTATATGTCATGTACCATATTAATTCCAAATAATTAGAAGTTACGAGAAATTAATTTCAAGCTGTAATTCTAATGATATAACTTTTTCAAGACTCAAATATAATTCAAGTAGAATATTAGAGTTGTTTCCCAATAATCACTAATCCCTAGGATGAAGAATAAAACCAACCCTTAAACAATAATCAAAGCGATAATCAAGGATAGAAGAACAAATATTTATTAATTCATTCAAGTAAACAGAGCTCCTGACCTTAACAATGGAGATTTAGTTGCTCATGGTGTAGAAAACCCTAGCAAAGAAAAAGCGTAAAAAGTGTGAAATAAAAATTAAGAGAAGAGAGATCCCCTGCATGGATGGATCTTAATCCTATTTATAGTCCTAATTAAAATAGATTTAAAATTTAAATAAAACCCTAAAAGATCCTTTCTAATAGTCTTGTGATTTGCAAAAATCAAATCTCCAAAAGTCTTGTTAATTTTTTGCAATGTGTGGTCCCCATCCTATTTAGTATGCACTTGGCGCCAAACGCCAGGTTCTGGGCGTTTGACGCCACCCAAGCAGTGGACCTTGAACGCAAAAGAGTGCACTCGGCGCTAAACGCAGATGAGTGGGCGTTTAACACCAGGCATCCAAAACTCGGCACAAAATACGAGGCTTTCGACACTAAATGCTGAGTCGTGGCGTTTAGTGCCACCTATGCAGAGGAGAATTGCTTCCTCTAGGCTCTTTTGGTTGTGCGTACGCATGTGTCATGCGTATGCATAATCTCCCTTCTTGCTCCAGTGATGCATACGCATGGATGATGCGCACGCATGGTTCTCTTTTGCTTTTTAATGCCTTTTTCACCAATTATTCACCAGAATACTACCTTAAATCAATTGAAAGCCACAAAACTCAAAGTGGTATCTAATGGGGACTAATCCACTAAAATTCTCTAACAAATCAACAGAAAGACTATATAAATCACATAAAAAAACAAATAATGCTCACGCATCAATAAATCAAACATAGCTCCTAACCTTCAACAATGGAGCTTTAGTTACTCATGATAATGAAGAAAACAAAACAAAAGAAAAGGATGAAGGTATGAGATCTTGGATTGGGATTCGAAGATCCTCCCCCTTGTTCTATCAACCTACATTCACTTATTTATAATTCTAAATCCTATCCTAACTTTTAAACTTAAAATTAAACAAATCTTATCTTGAAAATAAGATAGATAACAATAATTTAAATCTAAACAAACTCTGAAACAATAATTCAAATTCAAATTAAACTAACACCTAATCTTTCTAGGGAAGGTTTACATTCACTAATCACTTAAAATCTTGGACATTTTTTATTCGGAATGAGTAAAGGAGAGTTAAATGTTCTTGGCACCGAGCTTCAAGCATCCAAGCCTGATGTTGATGTTCAATTTTTCCTCAAGGAATCTCCCACGCCCAGTTTCATTAAGCTCATGCCCGTCATCCTCTAGTTTCCATCATCCACACCTAGTTTCTTAATCCAACACCCGGCGTGAGTGTCTTTTATCTTCATGCAAACCCGGTGTCATGTTCTTCATGCCCGGCACCATGCATGTATTTCCAGGGACATCCTTCACTGCATCATTGAAGCCCAGCACCACTTTTCATGTTTTGGGTGCCGAGCATCATGTTTTTTGCGCTAATTTTTGCGACCAAAAGATGATTATCATGCGCAGTTCGTACTAAACGTACACTATAGATATATGCATATCATTCTGAAGTTTTGGATGTTAGCTTTCTAACACCACTAAAATTGCCTTATTTTATAACTCAAGTTATGATCACTTTAATATGAAAAGGTCAGGATTGACAGCATTCGCAAATTATTCTTTAGTTATAAATTTTCTTGAAAATATAACCCGAATCCACAATAATTCTAAAACAATTCCAAATTTATGATTAGTTATGAAAACTTCATTTAAAACATAAGAAACATAAAAAAAGTTTAATTTAAATGATAAGAAATTACTAAAAAGATATATAAAAAACACTAAAGATACCCAGGCATCAGACTATTAACTCTGGAATGGCTAGTTTGGTGGTTGAGGTCGGCTTGGATGTAGTTATTGATATTATGGCCCTATACGACCTCTTTCTGGCAGAGTTCCTGTTGCCTCTACCTGCGAAACCACCTGAATTGCAATTAAGATAATACCATGAGGTTGATTAGAGTTTTCGGTTACCTTTTTCCCCTTATCTTTGTTATTATTATTTGTATTTGAAGGTTGGCTAAGTTCTGATATGTTTTTCCGATGTCTGTCGATATATTTGTCCAAAAGGCCTTGACATGCTAACTTTTTAATAATGTCATTTGTTATAATGTAACCGTTTGTGGTGTGTCCATATTTTTTTGTGAAAATTATAGTATTTAGACTTGTCCACATATCGATGATCTTGATAAGTTCTTGCTTTGTTTGGGGTTTAATTAGTTTGGAGTGTAAGATGTCTTTGATAATGCCTCCCTCTTGGTGTTGAACGAGTGTACGTGTCAAACTTTAGGGTTAATTAGTTTGAACGACTTTCGATCCTCCTTATTGTTCTGATATTTGTTACGTTTGTTTTCTTCTCGGCCAGCAGGGATAGGTCTTTCTACTCTCTGGATTTATTGAATCTCTTCTATTTCAATTTGATTCATTGCTTTCTCTCGAAACTCGGTTAGTGTTTTTGGTTTTATCACTGCTATGGTCTCTTGGATTTTTCCAAGGCAGATCCCACTCTTCAGCGCATGTAGGTGGACATTTGGGTTGAGGTTCGATATCTCCAAGGCCACCTTAGCGAATTTCGTCATATAGTCTTTAAGTCTTTCATGTTATCCTTACTTTATGGTGTTGAGAAAGTGCATGTGAGTCATATACATAGATTTTTGAAGCTACAAAGTTGTTGACAAATAGGTCGGCCAACTCATTGAAAATTGATATAAAACCTGTAGGTAAATCAAAAAACCAAATCAAGACAGCAGCATCTAAAAAGGTGAGAAATGTACAACAAAGTATTAGATCAGATACACCATTCATGAACATCATCGAATAAAATTGTGACGTGGATATTGGGGTCACCAATTCCCTCGTATGGTTTCAATGTTGTAAGTAGAGTGAAGTTTCTAGGTATTTGAAAACTCATAATTTCTTGTGAAAAATGGTTGCTTCTTTTTGTTGACGACTTTGGGGTGGCTACTACTGCAGTCTTGACTTCCGAGGTGTGCTTATCTCCATTGTTGCCATTATCAGAATTCTTCTAGTCCTCTTCATCGCTTTGGCCATTTTGCTTTTGATTTAACAACTTAGTCATCTTCTAGAACTCTGTTTGTAATGATTTATTGATAGCCAACAATTTGGTTTCGATGGGAGAAAGAGGAGGTGGGTTTTGTTCTTCTACCATCAACTAAAGACTTGCAACAAAGAGGTACAAACGAGCAGAAGAAGTAATATATATAATTCGTTTTGTCCAAGATTGAACTCATCTTTGCCTGAGATGGATGAGATATATGTCCGTTCTATGAGAATGGACAACAACAGATACTTATAAAAATGTTTTGATACTCAAATAAGTAAAAATAAAAAATGAGTATAATATTATTTAAAATAAATGGTGTATTTTTTTTTTCTAAAGCTTCATATTTAAAAAGTTGCTATATTATAGAACGATTTTTGTTGACGGATTATTTTGGTAACCGCCTTAAACGGGTTTGAAGTGGTTTTGTTATAGCTAATATTTCATGCTGCTGAATTGCACGTTGTCTTTATTTTTATTTGGGTCGGAAACTAATGAATCACTAATTAAGGACACTTTTTATATAAAAAATAGTGATAAAATTCACCAACTCATTCGAAGATTATGAATTATGCATCATCATTCTAATTTTTCTAATTTTGGACAAAAACTCTAGATATTTTTCCTTTTCATTAGTCTTAATTTTAAGTAATAGAAGTCTACTATATTCTATTAAACTTCATTCTACCCAACTGCAGTACCACAAGCCACCAAAGTTATCTTCTCATATTTTCATGGTATTTTCAATTGATACCAATTTTAAATTGTAATTTGTAAGGTGCCATCAGGGGGGAACTATATAGACAAAATTTGGCCACTAAATAATTAAGCAACTCACATATCACGTATGCGATGCCGTCAGCACTTACGAAAGTTGACAAGGAATTCAATAAAATAAAAGGGGAGTGCTAGGGGAACAATGAAAATTTTGAACAACATGAACAACCACCAATCAAATGAAAATACACTACATCCTAATTTAATGCTACTAATTAAATTTACTCTTTTAACCTTATTAATTCATATTGTTTACACATTGTTCAAAAATCTTGTTTGTTACCTATACTTTTCCAAAATAAAAAAGTAAGCAACTAGCGTATACGATGCAAACAGCGGTTCGGCACTGTCCGCACTGAGAGGCAACGTAACTCATGAGTCAAAACATTGGAGAAAACTATTAATATGCAAATCACCATGCAATCACTATTCATACCAACTTTTCTCCAAATTTTATTCTTTTCCTTTTATAACTCGAAGCTGAATATCTTAGGAAGTATATTAACGAACCACGCTCTCCTTCGTCTCCGTTTCCCGTTAGAATCCAGCTCCAAACATGTCTCCAACAAAGACCCACGTCCTCGCATACCCCTTCCCCTCTTCTGGTCACTTAATACCCCTCTTAGACCTGTGCAAGGCCTTAGTCTCTCGTGGCATAAACGTCACCGTTTTGGTTACTCCGCCGAACCAACCCTTAGTCCCATCCAATTACTCCCCACTTCTCCAAACACTCGTCCTCCCGAACCTTCAATTCCCAAATCCGAACCAAAACAGGCTCGTAGCAATGGTCACCTCCATGCGCCAAAACCACTACCCGATCCTCCTCGACTGGGCCATGACTCATCCTTTACCCCCCAAAGCCATCATCTCAGACTTCTTCCTCGGCTGGACCCACTACCTCGCCCGTGACCTCCATGTGCCACGCCTCGTGTTCTCTCCTTCTGGCGCCTTCGCACTTTCCGTCTCTTTCTCCCTTTGGCGCGATCTTCCCCAAATCGAAAACAACGACGTCGTTTCGTTCCCGAAACTGCCGAATTCCCCAATTTACCCCTCGTGGCAGCTCACATACCATTTCAGGGAGAGCAAGAGAGGAGAATTTGAATGGGAATTTCACAGGGAAAACATGCTCCTGAATCTAGAAACATGGGGCATCGTTTTCAACACTTTCACCGAATTGGAGCGCATTTACCTCGACCATGTGAAGAAGGAGCTAGACCATGAGAGGGTCTGGGCCGTAGGTCCAGTTCTTCCTAATCCGGAAGACGGTTCGATCGGATCGGAATGCCGCGGCGGTTCAAGCACTGTGAACCACGACGATCTCATAATGTGGCTCGACTCGTGCGAGAGCGGTTCGGTGGTGTATGTCTGCTTCGGGAGCCGTACGGTTCTTACGAGTGAGCAGATGGATGTGCTGACGCAAGCATTGGAACTCAGCGGCGTCCGTTTCATATTGTCCGTGAAGGATCTTGACACGCGACACGTGGAACGGGACCACCGTAACGTTCTAAGTGGACTCGCGAATCGGGTGGGGAAGAGTGGGTTCATCATCCAGGGATGGGCCCCGCAGATGGTAATACTGAGTCACCGTGCCGTGGGCTCGTTCTTGACTCACTGCGGGTGGAACTCGACGCTGGAAGGAGTGGTCTCCGGTGTTGTGATGCTGACTTGGCCGATGGGTGCGGACCAATACACTAATGCGAAGCTGTTGGTGGACCAGTTGGGCGTGGCGGTTCGAGCGGCGGAGGGGACGGAGAATGTTCCGGAACCGAGCGAGCTGGCGAGGAAGATAAAGTGGTCGTTGGAGAGAACTACGAAGGAGAGGGTAAGGGCTGAGGAGCTGAGAGGTAAGGCTTTGGGTGCGATCAATAAGGATGGGAGCTCTCAGGAACAGTTGGATAAGCTGGTGGAAAAGCTAAGTGAGATCAGGGTTGTTCAAGCGTGATGGGTAGAAATTAGAAAAATTATATATATATATATATATATATATATATATATATATATATATATATATATATGGTGAACAAATTTACTACATTATGTTTGTTAAATTTCACTTTTTGATAATATAAAAGTCTAATGTAAGAACTAAGAAGTCATCCTAAAATCGGATTAGAGGTTGATTATGTAAGCAAATCGAATATAAATCCTACTGTATTGCTAACGATTACTTTTTTCTCCTATATAAAAAGAAAAAGAAAAAGTAGAGAATCAATATGTATAATGTAGAATGTGTACAAATTTAAGAATATAATAATAAATAGTGGAATAAATTGTTAATGACTTAAATGTAATCATTGCACGTACAATGTTTGTTTTTTCTTTTTACCTAAATGATTTGTAACTAACTTGTGTTTGATTAATATTAAATTAAGTAATTTTTTTTAAAAAATCAATTAATTTTGTTTTGGCCTATTAACTTGATGTGCTATTTAATATTGAATATAAAACTTATTTTTTGTTTCTTTAGAGTTAAAATTTGATCATACTAAAAAAACACAAAACAAAAATTATATTAAGCTTAAAACAAAGAACAAATATTTGGCTTATTATATTTTAATATTTTTTATACTAAAATTATTTTTAACTAATCAAACTTTAACTAAAAAAAAAACACAAAAACACAAAAAACAAGCTTTATATTTTCAGACCTTAAAACGGTTCACATTCAACATTAAATAACACATCAAGTTAATAGACCAACATAAAATTATTTAATTTTTTTATTTCAAAAAATTACTTAATTTAATATTAAACGTCAAACACAAGTAAACTACAAATCATTTTTTTTTTTGGCGACTAACTACAAATCATTTAGGTAAAAAGAAAAAATACCAAACATTACATGCGTATATAAATTATAAAACCACAACCTACCAGACATCTCATTTTTTAACCAAAAATATTATTTTAAATGGATATATTAATTAATAGACTTTTTTTTTTTTACCTAATATCAACCCCGTTAAAGTAAGGTGAGTAGAATGAATTATAGCTCCAAATATAGACTAATTTTTTTTAGTTATGGAAATTCAAAATGTGTTATGCTTAATTATAAAAAAATGGTGTGTTTCTTATGGATATGAAAATAATTTTTTTTGATTGGAATTAGTTTTGTTTTGAAAACAAAACTTAGAATTTAATTTGGGGTAATAGAAAAATCAGAACCTTAAATTTGTGTGAGTTGAAATATTTTTTTAAAGGATAAGTAAATTAGTAAGTCAGTTTTATCAAAAAAAAATTATAAACCACAAATCTAATCCTTAAATTTGTATTTTTTTTTTTAAATTTAAACCACAAATTTGACCTTCATATTTATAGTATCATACCCAAAAAAATTACATTAAGTATTCATGTTACCGAAAAACAGCACTTGAATCACAATACTAAAAATAAAAAGCGCCAAATATAAGCCAATTCACAAAGACCCGCATCTTAAATTATAATTTAAGTATTAGAGAGTTTAAAAGAAAAAAATTAATTACATTTTCTAGTTAACTACCACTCACTGACATGACATTAAAAGCTTTACAGATTTTGGATTTTTGCATTGTGGCATGTAAAACTAGGGGTGCACATGTGCCGGGTGAAGCCGGGTTTGATGGGACCCAGACCCGACCCGAAATATACACCGGGTCTATTTATTAGACCCGACTTCGATCATAGACCCAATGAAATCAATACACTTTCGGGCCACAATTATACCGGGTGAAAACCGGGTGAAAACCGGGCCGTTAACATTACATTACGTTGATACCTTCTTGTAAGCTAGCATGTAAAAATATCCAAATTTTCAAGACTCCAACCATTATTTAACATGGTAAAATTCACTTAAAAAAATATAACAAGAATCAACCCTTTTTTAAAATTAAAGCATAACCACAATCAATACTAAAGCAAAACCACAATAAATACTAATATTGTCTAATAATATCAAATATTTAAATCAATACGAATAACACAATATTATGCATTAGTCTAAAGTATTATTCATTCTAAATATAAAACATTAATTTATAGTCTTATAATGACTAATAACACAAAATATTAAGGTTTACAATACTTAAATTCTACATAAAAATAATCATGATCCATCACTAATAACACAAAATATAAATTATGTATGATGACCGGGCCACCGGGCCGACTTCGGGTGACCCGAGCTATGGCCCGGACCCGACCCGAAATAATGACCGGGTCTATTTTTGAGACCATAACCCGACCCTAAACCCGATGAAATCACACCAAATTAGCCCCTAAAGTGTTCGGGCCCGGGTCGGGCCTTCGGGCCGGGCCGGGTCTGTGCACCCCTATGTAAAACTGCTCCTTCAATTGGAGACACGACACCTCATAAACAATGCCAAAGGGTGAGGAGTTGCATCTGATGTAATAGTTGATATCCCTGCTATTTAAACTGCTACTTAAACAATAATATATTATTATTATTATTATTATTATTAAGAGTATCGACCTACCTCCAAGAACAAAAATCTCATTACTTGTGACCGAAGAAGTTCTTTGTATGTACTGATTTTTCTAAAAGCAATAGTAAATTGGCTCATAACAGGTTCTGGAGATCAAAATTCATCAAAATCAGCAATAGAGACATAAACACGTAGTGCAATCTTAATCATAGTCAAAGGAAGCAGAGGTCAAGAAATTAAAAACATAGTAGAAACTGGAGTACGCATCAATATATTCAATTTGAACCTTTGTAACTAAAATAAGGAAAGATATAAGCTTATGTACAAAAGATATTGATTTTGTTTTAGTTAAAAAACAAAAAGAGAGAGAGAGAAGATGAAGTTTACCTCCTAAAGCAGCAAAATGAGGATCATTATGGCCACTCACAAAATCTTGAAGGACAGTTGCAAAAGTGACGTCCTCATCATATACCTCTCCTAGCCCTTCCCTCGAAAGGTTTCAAGAAATATCAATAGTTATTTAGAGAATAATCCCAATAATCCAAGAGTGATTTACGTATATTTTCAACATCCTTTAAGAAATTTGCAACATCTTATGCGAAATGATTCTGCACTTTCCTAAGCATTGCAGTTGCAATTCTGCAAATGCATCCATCATTCATAACCACATTCGCTAATAATAATATTCCTTTTTTTAGTAGCACTGAAATAGAATGCTTTCTTTTTTCCATATTAATACATCAAAAAAAAAATCCAAGCATGAATGAATGCCAAAACATCTAACATTGATCCTGCCGGTATATAGGTAATCAGCACCTCCAGAGCTTGTTTCACTTGTATGTTACGTTTAAGTTAGGATTGTAAAAGGGTTTATCCTTAGTATTCCAATTTTCATTATTCACACTTTATGCATATTCTAATTGGAGTTGATTTATTTCTCTTTTGTTCTTTTAGTTATCAGGGAATGTGTACCTAAGATGGAGCTAGACCAGAAGACTGAAATTGCAAAAGCTGTTGAGGAGGAACTTGAGAAGGTTATATATATATATAGCGAAAATTTATGTAGGATTAGAATATGCATAATGTATTTTTGGTCTTTTTCTATAAAGGATATTGGTGAAAACTGTTGTCTCAAGATTGAATGAGTGAGTCTGAATGATGTTTAATGCTTTTGGAAGCATGTCCAAGCCTTTTACTGCAAAAAGTGCCAAAGTTTTATTGGGATGACTCATGTTTGTGCTACTTCAGTGACACTCACTGCCTTCTAGGTGTTTTGGGTGCTACTTCACTTTACTAAGGCAGTGAAATTATGAATTTGTAATTTTTAGTTAATAATTTTGTGTGTAGTTAGTACTAAGGCTTAGTTTGATAAAGTTTTTACTTTTCAAAAGTAGTTTTAAAAGCTAACTTTTAAAAGATGACTTTTAAAAAGTTATAGCATTTATGTTTGGTAAATCAAATTAAAAATAACTTTCAATAAACACAAGTAACAATAATTGTATTTAGTAAAATAGCTTTTAAAATTTAAAAATATTATAATAGACATAAATACAAGCATTAAATTTAAAAATTGATTAACATATGAGGTTATATTAGACTTTTAAATTTTGAAAAATACAAGTCAACTTTGAAAAGCTCTACGTTAGGTGCTTTTAAAAGTATCCCAATCTTTTAAAAACTGCAAATACAAACACATGATCTTTTTTATTTACCAAACACAAAAGGAGAAATTTGAGCTTTTAAAACACAGGCATCTTTTCAAAAAAATTTTACCAAACCAAACATAAATACTAACCTTAATCATACACATTTAATTTATAGTATTCTGATAGATAGTGTCATTAAAAAAATTATGTTATGATATGACTCTTGAGACATTTTAAGGGATTTTATTTTTTATTTTAGTTGCTATGTTAGGTAGTTTGATCTAAGAAATACATACATTTTTTTTACCTCAAGATATCATATATCATGTGTTGATAATACATATAACTAGATTTGGATTATTCAAAAAAAGATATTTGTGAACTACGATTCCTCATTTTTAAAATAAAATAACCTAAGTCCTTAAAACTTTGAAATACATTCCACAACATTCTCGTGATATTGAGTAATTGAAAAATGAATGTTTTATTTCCTTCGTTCAGATAACTTAGTTATTAATTCCATCTTTGTCAGATTTTCTTAGTTATTTTTGTTTTGATGAGTTAATAGACAAAATCGTCCCTGAAAAACATCTCGATTTCCATTTTCGTTTTCGAAAGATAAAATTAATCAAACTCGTCCCCCAAAGATATTTTATTTGATCACGTTCGTTCTTCCGTCATCTCCGTCGCTGAGTTGGCAAACGTCCGCTGACGTGTACCGTTAACTGCCAACGTGGCAGACAATCAAAACGACGCCGTTTAAGTAGAAGGCTCTCCTAGCCTTAAAACGTCGCCGTTTAGTCTTCAGAAGAGAGATTCAAACGTTGCAAAGCCTTACCCCGTCTCATATCAACCATCTCTCTCTGTTTAGCTCCAAAACGTATCGTCTCCCACAAAGTATGCCCTAAGCCTTTGACCCACATTCTGAACCACCCCATCAACAATCGTTAGTGCTAGTTGACGATTACAATAGAGAAGTTGTCGCTATTGAATGCAGAGTTGATCTTATACTGGAGCAGCATTGATAGTGAAAGAAGGCATTGAGATGGTGAGAGGTAAGGATGTAACTTTTTTCATGATTTTTGACTTATTCTGTGGTGTGATGTGTTGTTACTGTCGTGGTGTTAGTGTTCGTCTGATTCAAGGTAGGATTTGGGGTGACCAAGGATTTGTATAAATGTTCTTTTATCATTTTGGTGTATGAGATTGCGTTGCTTTATCTGGCTTTGTAATGGTTTTTAGTAAGGGATGTTTGAATTTAGTGATGGTTCTGTTGCATGTTTATTTTAGGTTAGTGGTTGATTGGTACAAACTGGGTCTAGTAGCTGGTGACACATAGAGAGTAGTTGTTGCTGGTCTGTTTTTTAATGGTGTTTTCGTGTTTGTTATTGTAGATGGAGGGTCCTCCCATGACGTTTGTTTTTCACCATGGCGGGTTGTTTAAAACGTGTGAGGATGGAGAGATGGTTTATGAACCTGATAATATAGAGGGTATTGATGGGTGTTGAGGGAGACACACTTGATGTGTTTTTTGTAAGGAGTTACTATAAAGAGTTGGAATACATTAAAGCTGGAAACTGTTGGTGGAAAGTTCCTGGAGTTCCCATTGCATTCGGATTGAAAAAGTTGGTGACAGATACCGACTTGCTTGCAATGTGCAAAGATTGTAGGAGGAACCAACATTTGATCAACCTATACTTTGAGGATTGCATCTCATAACCATGTGTAGTGGACAACATGGGGGAAGATGTAGTTCTTCTGGAAGTAGGAAGTAGCAAGAAGAAGAAGTCCAGTTCCCAGGCCAAGAAGCATCATTCCCAATCTATCAAGACTCCCACTACAATGCACCCTCAGCCCAAAAAACCAACCTCTCAGCCCACTAAAGCAGTCTCACAGCCTAGTAAGCCCAATTCTCAGCCCACTAAGGCAGCCTCACAGCTCAATAAACCCAATAAGCCTAATTCTCAGCCCACCAAACCAGCATATAAGCCCAATAAAACTACCTCTCAGCCCATAAAGACTCCCTTGCAGTCCACAAAACTCCACCCTCAGCCAACCAAAACCAATCTTCAGGGGAAGACAGTCCCATCTCATTCCAAAACATCATCTCAACCAGCCAAGAACTCAGAAAGTAATAAGAACAAAGGAAATATCAGTGCATGCAGAGTCACAAGATTTGGAAGATGTGTAAAAGAAGGTCCCATCCAGAAAGAAGATTATGACTCTCATGACTTATATGAGAGTGACGAAGATGAGTTGTACAAGCCTCTCAAAGTTCTAGGAGACAATTTGTATAGCAGTGTCAGTGATAGTGACAGCGAAAAATGTGCACCAAGAAAGCAAAAGAAAGCTGAAGTCAGGGAGAAGCATAGGCCTCCTAAGTCCAGATTAGGGGATAAAGAAATAGACACTGATGACTCAAGTTATGAGGGTTTTGAAGATGAAGAAAGCTCTGAATCTAGTATGTTTAGGGGTTTCCTTAGTAGTATTAATTTATTAATTGATTTGGCCAAGGTTTAATGTCATTCATGTTTTGATTTGGTAGATGTAGAAGGAGATGATGATGATCTTAATGGTGCCTCAGATGCTGACTCATGGCACTCAGAGGATTCTGGGAAAGAGTTAGACTGTGATGAGGAATCACTAACTGTTTATCCTCAATTTAATGAAAAGACCAAGTTTGAAAACCTGAAATTTGAGGTTAGTATAATATTCAAGTCAAAAGCTGAATTTATGCAAGCTACTAGGGATTACACTATCCAGTGGGGCAAAAATATTTTATTTACAAAGAATGATAGAGTTAGGGTTAGAGCTGTTTGTAAGTCAGAGGATTGTCCATGGGTGGTATATTGTGCATGTAACAAACAAGACTTGTCATGGCAAATTAAAACTCTAGTTGATAATCACACCTACCCTAGAAGGAGGAAAAATAGAGCTGCCACCCAAACCTGGACACTTATTAAACTAGTACCTAAGCTTAGAAAGCACCCGACTATGAAGTATCAAGAGGTGTATGATTGGTTTGTAAGAAAATGTAATGTGTACCTCAATAGCACATGCATCACTTGGGCTCTAAAAGCAGCTAGAAAAGTTGTGGAGGGTGATGAGATACAGTATGGGTTGGTGTGGATTATACAAATGAATTACTTACTAGCAATCCAGGATCCAGAGTACAAGTTAGCGTCATCCCCATGCCCGAGAGTCCTCCTCTATTTGATCGATTCTATGTCTGTCTTGATGCTTGCAAGAGGGGGTTTAAGGTGGGTTGTAGACCTTTAATTGGACTAGATAGAGCGTTTCTTAAGACATTACACGGAGGACAAATACTTACTGCTTGCGGACAAGATGCTAACAATCACATCTTCGTGACTGCTTATACGATTGTCAGTGTGAAAAACAAAGATAATTGGCAATAGTTTTTAGAGCTCCTTCACAATGATCTTGGAGACTATAGAGAGAACAAATGGTGCTTCATTTCATACATACAGAAGGTAAGAATGTAATTGATTCACGATAACATGTTTCAAGGACTAATTTGATTTAATGAATATTATATATGGACTAATTTGATTTAATGAATATTTTGTTGGGGACTTAAATGATTTAATATCTTTTTAGGTTTGGCCTTTGGTGCAGGGTTTAATCCCTGCCGTGTAGGAAGTGTTTCCAAGAGTTCACCATCGCTTCTGCGTATGGAATTTGTGGCGCAATTTCTCAAAGCAGTAGGGTAGTTGCGAGTTAAAAGATCTTGTATGGGAATGTGCTCGGTCAAAGACAACAACTGAATTTGATAGAAACATGAAAAGAGTTAAGTTGATCAACGAAAAAGATTGGGAGTATCTTGACAAATGGCTGAAAGAGGCATGGACGAAGGCGCATTTTAGTGAAGTTACGAAAGTGGATAATATATGCAACAATGCATGTGAGTCATTCAATGCAAAGATCAAACACGAAAGGAGTAAGCCCATCTTGACCGTAGCTGAAGAAGTTAGAAGAATCATCATGAAGAGTATGGTTGATAATAGGAAGAAGTTGCAGAACTATCAAGGAATTCTCCCTCTTGTTCAACAAAGTAGGTTGAAAGCAATGACAATGTTGTCTTGCCATTGGACTCCTCAGTGATCTGGTTATGAAAAAGAAGAATTGTACGAAGTGCATGGCTGGCCAACCAATATGGTAGTTGACCTGGGTAACACACTTGCACTTGCAGGTTTTGGCAGCTCACAGGTAACAACTTTTATTTGTTCTCTCAATTAGTTAACAATGTCTTCATTCATGAAAACAATTTTAATGGATCTTTTTATTTGGTTTGAAAGGAATGCCATGTATGCATGCAATATCAGCCATACAAGACATGAATTACAAAAGAGCTGAAGAATATTGTCATGACTTGTTGAAGATGGAAGCGTATTGACAAACTTACTGTTTCAATGTCAATTTAGTTAAGGGCTGGATCTATGGAAAAAAATTCTACATCCAACACCAGTCCCACCCCCAATGAAACCTAAACTTGGAAGGCCGACAAAGAAAAGGAGAAGGGACAAAGAAGAACAATCAACTAGGTCAAAGACAAAGATGAAAAGCAAATACAACCCAATCCAATGCATGTACTGTCGTGAGGTTGGACACAACAAAAGAGGTTGTGCAAATAAAAAAGCTGTGGATGTTGAGGAACATGCTAGGCAGATGTAGTTGCAACTCACAGTTGTTACCCCTACTACAGAAGGTGCTGAACCTGAACTAAATGCTGCCCCTACTGATGCTGATATTGCTACAGAAGCAGAAGCACCTTTGCCTTCACTTCCATCACCCATCTAGCCTCCATCAGAGATTGACATCAGCCAATCCGAAAGCATTCCACCAACCCAAGATACACAACAGGTAGTATCATCACTTTTCATTCCTAAAAAATTTCAACTTCATTTAATCATCTAACAAATTCATTTGGTACTGGATTATACAGGATCAATTGGTAGCTAGGCCACCTAAGTTACAAGTGATTAAAAGAAAAGCAAGGTTAAGGTCCTCCTCTAAGCCTACTACAACTGGATATGTGGCTATTTCTACTTAGACCATTAAAGGGACAAGTTCTGAAACTGCTAAGAGGCTGGCCAACTTCATGACTTTTGTGCCTACTCCAGGCTTCAAGACTCCAAAGAAGAATGATGAAAAAGTTTGATTTGTTAGGAATGTGTTGTGGTTGACTCTTTTTTTGTATGGGACAACATTCTATTTCTTGTTTTTTTGTACGGTATTTAACTCTAAAGGCAATGTGTTATGGTGACATGAGAACCTTAAAACTTTGTTGTGGTATTTCTCTGTTAATACAATGTGACAATTAGTCTTCAATGACAAGTTATTACTAAGATTACTTACTTTGTTGCTTATTTTGTTTATGACTTAACATAATTCATATGAACTGCGATAGAGAATTACTTGCCAAATTTGATAAATTTATAACAATTGAAAGGGAATTGTTTCCAACTTCAAATACTACTCCCATTCAAGCCATGCAATTCAATACACCATTACATGTTCACAGAGCATAACTGGTTTATTTAGAAGTACATAACAAACAACAGAGTATCATAACTACTCCAAACATCAAAATCATTAGCAGTTTCAAAGCTCTAACTTCAGCTTCTAAGCTGCCCAATTTCCATGCCACCTTCACCCTCTATTCATTATAGTCACTTTCAACCTCCATTTCAGTTCCTGCATCTTTCTTTGTACCACATATATCCACTGCTTGATAGTCATCATCATCAACCCACTTAAAATAATTGCAGTGACTGTCCTTCTACAATTTCAGAAAGGAGTAAACAAAAAAATCAAAGAACACCCAACAGCACAGAACAAGATGAAAAACATTTAAGTTCTTTCAACATCACTCACCCGGTACCTTGGACATGCATGGAACAATCTATTTGGATTCTCTACTGTCCCAAATTTTTTAATCACAGTCTTCATCCCACAGAAACATGATATATCATGAGTATTCAACCTCCTCCTTCGCATCGAAGTGCTAGAACTATCACTGTCGTGTGATGCATGCAACAAACCACTACCACAACCCCTATTTCTATCTCCATCCAGGCAGTAAACCAAGGATTACAGCTCCTACCGAGGTCTATCGCCACCGAAAGTGTTCACAACGTTGTATTTATCATTGAATTTGGGATTAGGGTTTGTCCATTTAAGGACTAATTTGACTTCTGAAACAAGACTTATCTTGTCAGCAACAACATGGCACAGCTTGGTATTTGCCACCTTGGTAGTTAACGGCACACGTCAGTGAACGTTTGTCAACTCAGCGACGAAAATGACGGAAGGACGAATGTGACCAGGTAGGGTATCTTTGGAGACGAATTTAATTAATTTTATCTTTCGGAGACGAAAATGGAAATCGAGGTAGGTATCTTTCAAAGACGATTTTGACTATTAACTCTTGTTTTGATTACCAAAATTTACATGGTAGTGAAAGCTTAATTTTCATGTATACCTTACAAGTACTTGTATCAGCGTTTGAGGGCAAGATAATAGTAAAACTTCACATACTATAACAATTATAATCAAATTCTTTATGTATTAATCATAGACATTATTTTTATTTGTTTTTATCCTATTTTCTCTCATTACCCTATAGTTTAGCTTGTTTTTTTATTGAATTTTGTTATGAACTATCAAAAAGAAAGAAATAAAACTATTGATATTTTTTATTCCGTTATTGTCTTTGAACTTTTGATTGTTTTGGAGTACATCATTGAAATATATATATATATATATATATATATATATATATATGTGTGTGTGAATATGCATATTGGAAATTTTTTTATTATATATTAAAAGATTATACTTTGAAAGTATGGTAAAAAAAACTAAATATCTTTTATTATAAAAAAATAGGTCACATTTTTTAAGTATGTCAATATTTTTACATCTAAGTAAGATTACAAGTTTACTGTTCACATTAGGGGTGTTCAAAATCAATCCAGACCGAACTAAACCGAAGAACCGAATCGAAAAAACTAAAAATCGAATTAATCGAAAACCGAAAAAATCATATGTTGCTGTTTTTTGTGGTTCGGTTCGATTTTCGGTTCTCACTACCAAAATCCTAACCGAACCGAACCGAACCGAACCGGTTCTTCCCAAAACCCTAAAAATTTAAACCTACCCCACCCCCAGACCCAGACCCAGACGTGAGAGTGTGAGACGGCCACACCCCCACTCCCCTGTCCCCCAAACGCGTGCTTGATCCTTCTCCTTCCCCAGACGGCCAAACCCATGTGCGACAGCTTCCCTCTCCAAATCCCTCTCCAAATCCCAGATCGAAGCCTTCCTCAGTTCCTCCAAATCCCACCGCCGAACAGAGGAGAACCCCCACCGCCGGTGCATGACCCAGCCTCCACTCAGTAGCGTTTCTGGAGCCACCTCTGACCACGCCACCTCCGACCTCGCCACCTCCAGTCCACCCAGCAGCGTTTCTGGAGCCCACCCACGACCTCGCCACGTCCGACCTCGCCGCCTCCAGTCCACCCAGCAGCGTTTCTGGAGCCCACCCACCCAGCCACCGATTGTCCGATTCAAGTGCATATGGAGTCCGAGTCATCTATTCAGGTAAACTTTGCTGATTTGTTGTTCAGTTTAGTCCTAGGGTTATAACTTATCAGTTTATCAGTTTTTTGTTTATTGCTGATTTATTGTTTATTGTTCAGTTTATCAGTCTATTGATTTATCAGTTTATCAGTTATTCAGTGCTGGTTCTGTGCTTAATGATTTTAACTTCAGCTGCTTGTTTATTGCTGGTTCTGTGCTTGTTTATTGCTGGTTTTGTGCTTGTTTAATGCTGGTAAAAGTGCTTGTTTATTGCTGGTTCTGTGCTTGATTTATTGCTGGTTCTGTGCTTGTTTATTGCTGGTAAAAGTGCTTGTTTATTGCTGGATCTGTGCTTGTTTAATGCTGGTAAAAGTGCTTGTTTATTGCTGGTTCTGTGCTTGTTTATCGTTGCTTAATGATCTAAACTTCAGCTGCTTGTTTCTGTGATTGATTTATTGTTAAGATTATCTGGTTTTGTTCAATTTATTGCTTGTTTATTGCTGGCTGCTGCTTAATGATTTAAACTTTTATTGCTTCTTCTGTCCTTGATTTATTGTATTTGTTTATGTAGTTTGATATTCGAATCTTATTACTAAGAATTTTAGTTTAGGGAACCTTAGTTGCCTCTTCCTGCATGGTGTTTTTGTTGTTGTTGCATCTTTAGGTCTCATACGTGATCACTAGAAAGGGAATGAATTTGCTTAACCACTCAACCAACTTCGTGTTGGTTCCTGGATCCTATTTGATAATAGTTTTAATAACTTTTATATAAATTGAAGCTTCTTTCGATTATCAGTGCATATCACGAACAGCAGTTGCCCCACTGGAACGGTTGAAGATTTTGCTACAGGTTAGTTTAACCATTTTGCTACAGCAGTATCCGAAGTTCTTTGGATTCCAACTAATCTGGCCGGGGTGTAATCTAATTCGTTTGATTTTGCTGGGCCTTGCTGATATGCAGGTCCAAAATCCTCATAACATTAAATACAATGGAACTGTCCAAGGCCTGAAATATATATGGAGAACTGAAGGTTTTCGTGGACTGTTCAAAGGGAATGGTACTAATTGTGCTCGGATTGTGCCTAACTCTGCAGTGAAGTTCTTCAGTTATGAGCAAGCTTCTAAGTAAGTTTTACTTTAGAAGCAAAGGAATGATTGGCTGATTGTTCTTTTATTCGGCATTATTTTTGTTGACATACTATTCAAAGTGGAGCATTTTGCAAATCAACTTTAAATGATAGTAGAAGGGGGGCGCCTTGGAGTAATGGTGGAATTGTCTTTGTGTGACCTCAAGGGCACGGGTTCATTTAAATAGGTTCACTGCTGCCAGCAGCGGCTAACATTGTTGAATTATTTAAGTGCATTCACTTCAAATATTTTAACTCTGTTTTCTGATTGTTTCTTCCTATTTTGATAGGGGTATACTGTATATGTATAGGCAGCAAACTGGAAATGGTACATTCATTTTTTACCATTTTTTCTTATGAATAACTTGTTAGCTTAAAATTTTAGTTTTATTTTTTTGTAGTAGAAAGTTTGTGAAATGGTTTAGAACTTGTGTTGACTTATGAATTATTGAACTTCTTTAATTGTCGTATTTGAATTCTGTTGTCGTTAAATTTCATTAAATCAAGATTTTGTTAGCTATTGTGTATTTCGGTTTGTCGATTTCAATTTACGACTTTGCATAATAGTATGGTAGAATTTTTTTTGATTTGATTGAAAAAACCAAACAAACCGAACCAAACCAAACCGATTTTAATTGGTTTGGATGACCTTGACAAAAAAATCGAACCAAACCGAACCGCACTTTAATTAGACGATCGGATCGGATGATTTTTTCCTAAAAAATCGAACCAAACCGCACCGCAAATACCCCTAGTTCACATCTAGGAAAGCTTCTAAAAGCCTGGCACTAGGTTCCGTGGTAGGGACACCTTAAAAGTGCGGTAGTGACAGGTTGATGACAATTGCCAGACTTTAAAAGCATGGCAATAATAGGTCTGTATCAATAATATTTTTTTTCCACAAAAAAGTATGGTAAAAAAGTTAGCACGGGAATTGATCCAAAAAAGCTATAGAAAATTGACTGCGGCGAAGCATGCAACCCTTCCTATTGCACCAAAGGCCAATATGTTAGCCTCATAAAAGTCATATATCTCAGATTTTTTTATTTTTATTTTTTTTGTCAATAGATTGGTCAATTTTTAATCTTAGGTATTCTAATGTATTGGACAACTTCCAATTCTAAATATACAACATATTCACACACTCCTCACACATTTTATTATATTTTTTCTCCAATATACTCTCTAAAATTTGAACTCTAGACTTTTAAAATAGAGAGAAAAAAAATGCCATATTATATCTCAGATTTTGAATCTCAACTATAGCTGAGTGAGTGTATGTGACCAAAAAAAAAAAACACACATGCAACCTTTTGAAAAATGTGGCTTGTAGTGTGTAAACATATGAACTCTAATCTTTTAAAAACTCTTTAAAATATTACATAAAATAATTGTTAAAATAATTTGAAATGTATAATTTTTAAAATATTTTAAACTTGGTTTAGAATATTTTTAATAACTTATAAGATATAATTAATTTTATTCATTCACAAAATTTTAATTTAAAGCCCGATGAAGTCTAATTTCTCGTACTTTATTGTACGTATTTGTAGGGGTTTCATATAAATTCTTTATGCTTTTTGTTTTTAATTGACTATATTTGTGATTCTTGATGCTAATTATAATTGATGACAAATTAGTATAATTTTTAGCTATAAATTAAATAATTCCGCTATGTTACTAACAGTATTTTTGTCAATATCTGTCAATTCTTATTTATAATTATGTTTAATGGAAGTGTCTTTGTGGATGTGTCTAATAAAAATATCTTTTTTATAAATGTATTTAATAGAAGTATCTTTATAGATATATTTTTTGGATGTATCTCTTTATATATGTGCTTAAAATATAATAACTAATCATTGTTAGTAATAAGTTGGCAGATAATATGTTGGTACCTATACTTTTCCTAAATTAAATATGTTTAAATCTTTAATCATCCACGTGGTACCTTATTATGTTTTTAGCGTTTCAGGTCAAATTAGGTTCAAGTAAAAATATGGAACATATGGTCAAAAAAAAAAAATGTCACAAAACATAAAGTTCAGCATACTCGGCCTCGTTCAAGTGAGGATCTGCAGCCCAAGTCAAGCTTCGCCCAAGCGAAGAAATGTGGCCCAAGTGAAGCCTCGCCCAAGCGAGATATTGATGCCCAAACGAAGTAGCGTTCAGGCGAGATTTTGTCACCTAGACAAAAGTATTGTCATATGCCTGTGTTAATTAGCACGTGGGCTTGCAATTTGGGTCCCAAAAAAGTCCCATACATTAGATTTTTAAAGTATTTTAAGAAAAATTCAAGAAAAAAACACCAAATCGTTTTTTTAGTTTTACTTTAATTCTCTTTAGTTTTAGATTTAAATTTAGTTTAGGTGTAATTTTGCCCTTATTTTTCATGTGCTCATACACTATTTTACTTGAAGTATTTGTTAGTTTCTTCATCTTATTATTTTAGTAGTAATCTAACATTAAGGCAGAAATGAAAATCCACTACCCTATATTCATTTTCATCATTATTTTCAGATTTTGTATGATGATGGATCCCTCCCCCACCAATCAAGTTCTTTGTGGTTAAAAACTAGGAGGAAGAAACATACATTTTTGGGAGTGAATTACCAACTCGATTTCTATTTATTTTTTAAAATGATAATGCGATTCTTTGTAATATATAGAAACGATCTATATTGGTCCTTATTTTCTATTTTTGTGACACAACATAGTCTCTATAGGTATTTTTTGTCAATTGTTAATGAAAAATACTGACGTATCATATTTAAAAATGGGCAAGAAGAGTTTAATTGTCTCTAAATTCAAATTGATTAGGAATTTATTTGTCTTTATTCTTTAAACAATATCTTTATTAAATTTTTTTATTTATTATATTAATATTCTTTTTTCAATAAATTATTGAATATATAGTATAATAAGTACAAATTAATTAATAAATTATTCAAATTTAAAATATCATTTATTATGAATTATTTTTAAATATAATTTTTAAATATATAAATAATAAATATTAAAATTCGATAAATACATTAATAATAATAATCCTATAATATACTATTAGTATTATGATTTAGATAATTTTCACAATAAAATAAAAACTAATGACATATTATTTAATATACAGTAAAACTTTTTTGAGTAATAACAAATTTAATTTTTTTTATCTCTTTAAACTAAATTAATAATTATATTTGATATCTTTGCACTAAAATACACTATGAGTAAGCTATTAATACTAAATGAAATAAAACATAATATATATATATATATATATATATATATATATATATATATATATATATATATATATATGGAGACCATTTATAAACTCAACAAACTCAAAACATCAATAATATTATTAATCTATTAATAATATTTTGAGTAAAATATATGTAAATTATTTAATTGAATTTTAATATACATAAAATTTTAGTTAATTCACATTATTCTTATATTAAAAAATTTTTATCGATCTGTACCTTATGAGAATATTTATCATATATTAATTAATAGATTAATAATATTATTGATGCTTTGAGTTTTTTGTGTTTATAAATAGCCTCCATAATATATATATATATATATTATTTTATTTAGTATTAGTAGCTTATTCATAGTATATTTCAGTGCAAAGATATCAAACATAAAATTAAATTTGTTATTACTAAAAATTTTTTTTACTATATATCAAATAATATGTTTATTAATTTTTATTTTATTATAAAAATGATCTAGATCATAATACTAATATTATATTATACGATTATTATTATTAATGTATTAATCGTATTTTAATATTTATTATTTATATATTTAAAATTTATATTTGAATTATTTATTTAGTTTCATAATAAATGATTTTTAAATTTAAATAATTTATTAATTAGTTTATATTTATTATACCATATATTTAATAAAATATTAAAAAAATATTAATATAATAATAAAAAATAATTTAAAAAAGATATTATTTAAAGAATAAAGATAAATAAATTCTTAACTAATTTGAATATAGAAACAATTAAGTTTTTGTCCACTTTTAAATCTGACACGTCAATATTTTTTATTTAAAGTTGATAAAAAAATACCTATAAAAATTATATTAGGTCACAAAAATAAAGAATAAAAACTAAAGTAGATCGTTTTTATTGTAAAAAATTATGTTATCATTCTAAAAAATGACAAAGATCGATAGTTCACTCTACTTTTCGGCCGCCGGGGGCTATTCAAAAGAATTTCTAAATTATTGCCTCTTTCCTTTGGGTGTTAGTTAACTAATATCTTATGTTCACTGGTTTATTGGTTAGGAGGCAAACCAAAAATCTAGGCAGCCCCTCGCTCCCTTTGGGCATGTTGGGCTTTTCCCACGTGCAGCCGTCTTGATCCCAGTATTATATTCTATAGAGTACAAATTCAAAAGTCAGACACGATAAACGGCCATTATGTTGGTGCTAATTGCTGAATGGATCCGAATAATAATAATTGAAAATAGTAATCATAATATGGACGAAATTATTGGTTGTATCAAATGCATCTTAATCTATAACTATTATTACATATGAAAACAAAAAACAATAAAAAAAAACTAGTATACATCATGCATGAGATATGATAATATTAGATGTAAATAAAAGTTATAAAATATAAAATATAAACTAAAAATAAATTAAATAATATATATATATATATATATAATTGATTTTTATTATGTACATAGTACTTTTGCATAAAATATTTGAGTAGTATACTTACCTTCTTAAATGGAAATTTTATTATCGTCACTTTAAAAAAAATAAATATAAAATATTGAGTGATTTAGTAGTAATCATTTTCTTTGTCAAAAAATGATTATGCATAGTATTTAAAAGGGATTTGAATTTTTTAAAGTTTGAATTTCATTTTAGAGAATAAAGTGTGATCTTTTATCATTAATTTCATAGGTGGGATTAAGAATAAATATAAAAGAGAAATTATTTAAAGATAAAAAAATCATATTTTATTCTCTAAAGTGAAATTCAAATTTTAGAGGATTCAAATCCTTTAAAAAAAGTTAAAATTGCTAACGTAAAGATAGAAAGAAATATTGTCGAAATATAAAAGGTTAACATAGCGATATAAATAAATATGCATATTCTGATTTTTTGTTTTGATACCTAAAATATAAATTTTTTAACAATACTGGTTTAGATAATTCTCAGGGATTAAACCAAAATTTCACAATATATTGCACACACTAAGTTTTGATGAAGATTAATTTTCAATTTTTTTTATTTATGAAGCTTGAGGTCAAATTTTTAAACACATTTTACATTCGATATTTATTGATATTAGTCTAATACATTTGTTTTTTGTATTTAACTGTATTTTAATAAAAAAATCATTTTTTTTAATATGCTTAGATATACTTAAATACTATCTCAATATATTCAGTTTTACTTTTAACATATATTTTTAAAATAATTTTAAAAATAGTATATATTATTATTTATTAAAACAAAAAATACTTTAAATATTTTATATAATTAAAAAAATATTAATAAAATTTAAAAAATCAATTTATATTTTAATATTAATAAAATATTAAATATTTATAATTTATTTAAAAATATTTTATATTATATATATAATATGTCTACACAGCTTATAAAAATTTAAAATTCATATATCTTCATATTCCGTGTCTAAAATAACAACACATCAAAAAGACATAATTTTACTTGATAATTTTCTAGTTTACAAATAACAACACATCAAAAAGACCTACGAACCAAAAAAAATTTATACATCTCTAAAATACGTTTAATGCATTCACTACTAGAAAACTAGTTATTACAGACGGATATTTCCGACGGATTTTATCCCACGGAAATACAGAGGGAATTTCAGAGGAATTTTTTGTCGGAAAACAAAAAAAATGAATTAGCATAAATTACAGACGGAAAAGAGAATCCGTCGATAATTCCGTCGAAAAAATTAATTTTTTTTCGTAGAATGATTATAGACGGATTTTCCGTCTGTAATTAAGTAGACAAAACGCGCATTTTATTAAATTATTACAGACAGAAAATCTGTCTCTAATTTAAATGAAATCCGTCGGAAATATTGAAAACCCTAGTTTTATCACGCTCCATTCACACCTAGTTTTCAAATGCTGTAGAAGGCTCATCCCTCCAACTCTTCGCCCTGCACCCCGCCGCCAACAGCTACCGCAGTCTCTGCCGCCACGGCAGCCACGCAGCTCCCCGCAACCCCCACAGCCTCGCAGCCCCTAAGCGGCGCAGCCACCGCAGCCCCTACATAGACACAGCCTCCACCGCCACCGTAGAAGATCTGTCGCCGTCGGATTCTGAGCTTCTTTTCATTCCAGATCAGCGCTTTCTTTGTCAGATTTCCTTCGCCAGCTGGTAGATCGCAAACCCTAACTTTTCTATTCGTTCGTATTTTGTATTTTTCTAATTACTTGTTGGAGATCTATTGTTTATGATTACTTGTTGGAAGGTATCGATGCCTTGATCTACGGCGGCAACAAATGAGTTTCAACATATTGCTGCGACATAAAGTTGTTAAACTCATTCGGAGATATCTAGAAGACATCCATGGTTTTGTTGAGGTACTGTTCTCTGATTGTTAGTTCATCATTTCGGCTATTTTCTCTCTTTAATGATTTATCATGTTTCCACCTTCCCTTGCTACTTTACTTCGGTTGTTGATACTTGGCGGTTGGTATTCCAGTGTTGATCTTTACCCTTTTCTGGTCATAAGGTAGATTGAAACTCCAATACTGTCTAAATCCACGCCAGAAGGTGCCCGGGATTATTTAGTTCCTTCAAGAACCCAGGTAGTTAAATATGTTTATGTCATGACAGTGTTACAACTGTTCTTTAAGAATCTTTTTCAGTCAAGACAGTAACATGAGAATATGGTTATAATTTGAATTTCTCAGATATTTCTCTTATCATTTATTTATACATCATACTATTGGGATCCTCCCTGTAAGTTAGAACAACTTTGCACTAGATTTCTCTAAAATATTGGATTATTATTTTTCCCTTTTTAATGTGTTCCAATTATAAATAAAGTAAAGATTAAGACTTTTGATCAAGACTGCTGCTTCTGTTCCATGTCTTAGGGTTAATTCTGGTTTGGTCAAGCCTGGTGATGTTGGAAGGTACTTCTAACTCTTTTATTCATCTCTGCTTCTTTTAACTATTAATATTATCTTTTTATTTTTTATTTCTATGAATTGTCCAGACAAACTTTAGTTAATGATATTAGTTTGATAAAACTCTTTCTAGTGATACTGGATAATTTGAAACATACATTGAAAATAAAGCTTGTCAGAGTTTGCAGCTAGGTTGCCTCAATTAAGAGCCGTTGTTCTGCATAGTCCCATACTTTCTGGCTTAAGGGTCATGTATCCGGTCAAGCACACATACTGGTTCGACATATATAAGGTAGTATATATTTTTCTATTTCTAATAATTTTCTCATTCATACTCCTTGATCTAATTTGAGCTCTTTGAGTTGTGTTCTGCAGAATATCGACAAAATTCCACTAGTTAATTGTCCTGTTCTTATAGTCCATGTAAGTATGCTTCAAAGAAATTCTTTGTGCTATATAACTGCATCTGTTATTTAGTTCTATGTGCTTAGCTTCGTGACTATTTTCAGTCTTTCGACATTTTTGTTTTCTTACCTTACTGTCTAATATGCTTTTTTAGAAATACTAGTGAAACAAATATATGTAATAATAACATATAAATTAACTAAACTATGGATTTAATTAATCATTACCCGAGCAAGATTAAATAAAATTGGAAAAGAAAATAGATCTATGTTAATGAATAAAGTAACTTACTCTCTTGTCCTCCAAATCTTTGAACAGCATGAACAAATCAATTTTGATGGATGCCACCGTGCTTCAAAGAACTTAGTCAATTTTGATGCAGATAAAGACAAGATTACCTCTTTATTTACTTCTTTTCAAATTCTAACACATGGCTACAAGTCACTTACGTTGCCAATACTAGTTGTTGTTTTTGCTAGCAATCCAAATTAGTAGGGTGGTTAAAAGGAATATTGATTGCATGTGCAATGAGTTGATGAACCTTTCTGAAACCATAAAGCTAATTGAAACCAATTATTAGCTTAACTAGGGCCTAAAATGTATATGGCTAGCTGATGAGCGGATAATTTGTACGCTTTTTGGCATTGTTTTTAGTATGTTTTTAGTATGATCTAGTTAGTTTTTAGTATATTTTTATTAGTTTTTAGTTAAAATTCACTTTTCTGGGCTTTACTATGAGTTTGTGTGTTTTTCTGTGATTTCAGGTATTTTCTGGCTGAAATTGAGGGATCTGAGCAAAAATCTGATCCAGAGACTCAAAAGGACTGCAGATGCTGTTGGATTCTGACCTCCCTGCACTCGAAGTGGATTTTCTGGAGCTACAGAAGCCCAATTGGCGCGCTCTCAACGGCGTTGGAAAGTAGACATCCTGGGCTTTCCAGCAATATATGATAGTCCATACTTTGCCCAAGATTTGATGGCCCAAACCGGCGTTCAAAGTCACCTCAAGAAATTCCAGCGTTAAACGCCGGAACTGGCACCTAAATGGGAGTTAAACGCCCAAACTGGCATAAAAGCTGGCGTTTAACTCCAAGGAGAGTCTCTACACGAAAATGCTTCATTGCTCAGCCCAAGCACACACCAAGTGGGCCCGGAAGTGGATTTTTATGTCATTTACTCATCTCTGTACACCCTAGGCTACTAGTTTTCTATAAGTAGGACCTTTTACTATTGTATTTGACATCTAGGAATCTTGGTAGCTATCTTTGAGTTTTATGCTATCTTAGATCATTGGGAGGCTGGCCTCACGGCCATGCCTAGACCTTGTTCTTATGTATTTTCAACGGTGGAGTTTCTACACACCATAGATTAAGGTGTGGAGCTCTGCTGTACCTCGAGTATTAATGCAATTACTATTGTTCTTCTATTCAATTCCGCTTGTTCTTTGTCCAAGATATCACTTGTTCTTCAACTTGATGAATGTGATGATCCGTGACACTCATCATCATTCTCACTCATGAACAAGGTGACTGACAACCACTCTTGTTCTACAAGCATACGAGGCTTAGTGAATATCTCTTGGATTTCTGATAACACGATGCATGGTTGATCGCCTGACAACCGAGTGCTCGCCTGACAAACGAGCCAGCCATTCCGTGAGATCAGAGTCTTCGTGGTATAGGCGAGAACTGATGGCTGCATTCAAGAGAATCCGGAAGGTCTAACCTTGTCTGTGGTATTCTGAGTAGGATTCAATGATTGAATGACTGTGACGTGCTTCAAACTCCTAGCAGGCGGGGCGTTAGTGACAGACGCAAAAGGATCGATGGATTTTATTCCGGCCTGACCGAGAACCGACAGCTGATTAGCCATATGCTGTGACAGAGCATGGGAACATTTTCACTGAGAGGATGGGAGGTAGCCACTGACAACGGTGAAACCCTACATGAGCTTGCCATGGAAAGGAGTAAGAAGGATTGGATGAAGACAGTAGGAAAGCAGAGAGACGGAAGGGAAGGCATCTTCATACGCTTATCTGAAGCTCTCACCAATGATATACATAAGTATCTCTATCTTTATCTTTATGCTTTATTCGTTTATCACTATACCCATTTGAGTCTGCCTGACTGAGATTTACAAGGTGACCATAGCTTGCTTCATAGCAACAATCTCCGTGGGATCGACCCTTACTCACGTAAGGTATTACTTGGACGACCCAATGCACTTGCTGGTTAGTTGTGCGAAGTTGTGTTTATGCCATGGTATTGAGCACCAAGTTTTTGGAGCCATTACCGGGGATTATTTCGTGTATTAAAAAGTATTGATCACAATTTCGTGCACCAAGTTTTTGGCGCCGTTGCCGGGGATTGTTCGTGTATGGACAACTGACGGTTCATCTTGTTGCTTAGATTAGGTATTTTTTTTCTTCAGAGTTCTTAAGAATGAATTCTAGTGTTTCATGATGATCTGTTGAAATCTGGCTGGCTGAGAAGCCATGTCTAATCTGATTGGACCGAGGTTTCAACTAATCATCACAATAGCTTGTTGATCTCTATCAATCTTGCTATTGGAGCAATGATCTGCTAAGGCTTGGCTGGCCATTGGCCATGTCTAGTGTTTTGGACCGAAGCTTTCTCTGAAAGCTTGGCTGGCTGTGAAGCCATGTCTAATTCCTGGACCGGAGTCTTAGACTAGCATTGCAATGATTCCTGGAAATTCAAATTGAGAATTCTGAAACCTTTATTTTCATATAATTTTCGAAAAAAAAGCACAAAAAAATTCACAAAATCATAAAAAAACCAAAAATATTTGATGTTTCTTGCTTGAGTCTAGTGTCTCATCTTAAGTTTGGTGTCAATTGCATGCATTCATTCATGTGTCTTAAGGATCTTCAAGTAATTCTTGATGATTTCTTACTCTGATCTTTGAATTCTTTTGACTTGAGTGTTTATGTGTCTCATATAGTGTCAGTAGTATACAAACTGCTAAAAATATTTGATTATTGTTGCATTTTGATTATTAAAAATCCAAAAATATTTTTAATCTGTGTCTTTTCAAGTCAATAATACAAAGAATTGAAGATTCAGAACATACTGCAGAGGAATTATACAGAAAAAGTTGGGCGTTCAAAACGCCCAGTGAAGAAGGACAGACTAGCGTTTAAACGCCAGCCAGGGTACCTGGTTGGGCGTTTAACGCCCAAAGAGGTAGCATTTTGGGCGTTAAACGCCAGAATGGATACCATTCTGGGCGTTTAACGCCAGGATGGCACAAGGGGGAAGATTTTGTTTTTCAAATCAATTTTTTTCAAGTTTTCAAAGTTTTTCAAAATCAAATCTTTTTCAAATCATATCTTTTCAATCAAATGTTTTCAAAATCAATTTCTTTCCTTTTTCAAAGATACTTACTAACAATTAATGATTTGATTGAACATCTCAAGTTTGTTGCCTTTTCTGTTGAGAAAGGTTTAATGTTTGAATCATATCTTTTCTTGTTAGGCAAGTCATTAATTTTTAAAATCAAATCTTTTTTTTAAAAAAAAAAAATTTGTTTTCAAATCATATCTTTTAAAATTGTTTTCAAATCAAATCTCTTCAATCATATCTTCTTAACCACATCTTTTTCAAAATAAGTTTTCAATCAAATCTTTTTAACTTCTAATTTCAAAATCTTTTTTCAAAAATCACTTGATTTCTTTCTCACTTTTATTTTCGAAAATCAATTAAGTGTTTTTCAAAATGTATTCAAAATCTTTTTAATTGAATTTTCGAAAATCTTCTTCCTCTCTTCCCACATCCTTCTACTTATGGAGTACTACTCCTTCTTAATGCACAATTCGAACTCTATCTAATCAAGTTCGAATTCTTCTACCTTCTTTCTTCTATTTTTCTTTTCCTCTGACACCTCAAGGAGTCTCTATACTGTGACATAGAGGATTCCACATTTTCTTGTTCTCTTCTCTTTCATATGAGCAGGAGCAAAGACAAAGGCATTCTTGTTGAAGCTGACCCTGAACCTGAAAGGACCTTGAAGCGAAAGCTAAGAGAAGTTAAGGCACAACTCTCTGTTGAGGACCTGACCGAATTCTTCAAAGAAGAAGACATGGCAGCCGAAAATAACAACAATGCCAACAATACAAGGAAGGTGCTGGGTGACTTTACTGCACCTACTCCCAATTTCTATGGGAGAAGCATCTCTATCCCTGCCATTGGAGCAAACAACTTTGAGCTTAAGCCTCAATTAGTTTCTCTAATGCAACAGAATTGCAAGTTCCATGGACTTCCAATGGAAGATCCTCATCAGTTTTTAGCTGAGTTCTTGCAAATCTGTGACACAGTCAAGACTAATGGGGTTGATCCTGAGGTCTACAGACTGATGCTATTTCCTTTTGCTGTAAGAGACAGAGCTAGGACTTGGTTGGACTCACAACCTAAAGAAAGTCTAGACTCATGGGAAAAGCTAGTCAATGTCTTCTTGGCAAAGTTCTTTCCACCTCAGAAATGGAGTAAGCTTAGAGTGGAAGTCCAAACCTTCAGACAGAAGGATGGTGAATCCCTCTATGAAGCTTGGGAAAGATACAAACAATTAATCAGAAAATGTCCTTCAGACATGCTTTCTGAATGGAGCATCATAGGTATTTTCTATGATGGTCTCTCTGAACTATCCAAGATGTCTTTGGATAGCTCTGCTGGAGGATCTCTTCATCTGAAGAAGACGCCTACAGAAGCTCAAGAGCTAATTAAAATGGTTGCAAATAACCAATTCATGTACACTTCTGAAAGAAATCCTGTGAACAATGGGACTAGTCAGAAGAAAGGAGTTCTTGAGATTAATACTCTGAATGCCATTCTGGCTCAGAACAAGATATTGACTCAACAAGTCAATTTGATTTCTCAAAGTCTGTCTGGAATGCAAAATGCACCAAGCAGTACTAAGGATGCTTCCTCTGAAGAAGAAGCTTATGATCCTGAGAACCCTTCAATGGAAGAGGTGAATTACCTAGGAGAACCCTATGGAAACACCTATAATTCTTCATGGAGAAATCACCCAAATTTCTCATGGAAGAATCAAGAGAAACCTCAACAAGGTTTCAATAACAATAATGGTGGAAGAAACAGGTTTAGCAATGGCAAGCCTTTTCCATCATCTTCTCAGCAACAGACAGAGAATTCTAAGTAGAACCCCTCTGACTTAGCAACCATGGTCTCTGATCTAATCAAAACCACTCAAAGTTTCATGACTGAAACAAGGTCTTCCATTAGGAATTTGGAAGCACAAGTGGGACAGCTGAGCAAGAAAGTTACTGAACTCCCTCCTAGTACTCTCCCAAGTAATACAGAAGAAAATCCAAAAGGAGAGTGCAAAGCCATAACCATGGCCGAATTTGGAGAGGAAGGAGATGAAGTGGACGCCACTGAAGAAGAGCTCAATGGGCGTGCACTGACCTCCACTGAGTTCCCCAATGAGGAACCATGGGAATCTGAGGCTCAAAATGAGACCATAGAGATTCCATTGGACCTACTTCTGCCTTTCATGAGCTCTGATGAGTATTCTTCCTCTGAAGAGGATGAGTATGTCACTGAAGAGCAAGTTGCTAAATACCTTGGAGCAATCATGAAGCTAAATGACAAGTTATTTGGAAATGAGACTTGGAAGGATGAACCTCCTTTGCTCACCAAAGAACTGGATGACTTGTCTAGGCAGAAATTACCTCAAAAGAGACAAGATCCTGGGAAGTTTTCCATACCTTGTACCATAGGCACCATGACCTTCAAGAAGGCTCTGTGTGACTTAGGGTCAAGTGTAAACCTCATGCCTCTCTCTGTAATGGAGAAGCTAGGGATCTTTGAGGTACAAGCTGCAAGAATCTCACTGGAGATGGCAGACAACTCAAAAAAACAAGCTCATGGACTTGTAGAGAATGTTTTGGTAAAAGTTGAAGACCATTACATCCCTACTGATTTCATAGTCCTAGAGACTGGGAAGTGCATGAATGAATCCATCATCCTTGGCAGACCCTTCCTAGCCACAGCAAAGGCTGTGATTGATGTTGATGGAGGTGAACTGATCATTCAAATGAATGAAGAATCCTTTGTGTTTAAGGCTCAAGGATATCCCTCTATCACCATGGAGAGGAAGCATGAAGAGCTTCTCTCAAATCAGAGACAAACAGAGCCCCCACAGTCAAACTCTAAGTTTGGTGTTGGGAGGCCACAACCAAACTCTAAGTTTGGTGTTGAACCCCCATATTCAAACTCTAAGTTTGGTGTTGGGAGGTTCCAACATTGCTCTGAGTATCTGTGAGGCTCCATGAGAGCCCTCTGTCAAGCTACTGACATTAAAGAAGCGCTTGTTGGGAGGCAACCCAATGTTATATTTTATATATTTTCCTTTGTCATTTTATCTTATTTTGTAGGTTGATGATCATGAGAAGACACAAAATTAATTGAAAAAGCAAAAACAGAATGAAAAACAGGAAGAAAAATAGCACACCCTGGAGGAAGAACCCACTGGCGTTTAAACGCCAGTGAGGCTAGCAGTTGGGCGTTTAACGCCCAGTCTGGCACCATTCTGGGCGTTTAACGCCAGAAAGGGGCACCAGACTGGCGTTAAACGCCAGAAAAGGGCAAGAAACTGGCGTTAAACGCCAGAAATGGGCACCAGCCCGGCGTTTAACGCCATATTTGGCACAGAACGCAAATTTTCTTGCCACTTGGTGCAGGGATGACTTTTCCTTGACACCTCAGGATCTGTGGACCCCACAGGATCCCCACCTACCCCACCACCCTCTCTCTTCTTCTTCACCCATTCACCAATCACCTCAACACCTATTCCATCTTCACTCCTTCATTTTCACACAACCTAAACACCACTTCCCCCCTCCTTGGCTGAATACATAAGCCACTCCCTTCTTCCTCATTTCTTCTTCTTCTACTCTCTTCTTTCTTCTTTTGCTCGAGGACGAGCAAACCTTTTAAGTTTGGTGTGGTAAAAGCGTTGCTTTTTCATTTTTCCATAACCATTTATGGCATCCAAGGCTGGAGAAACCTCTAGAAAGAGAAAAGGGAAGGCAAAAGCTTCCACCTCCGAGTCATGGGAGATGGATAGATTCATCTCAAGGGTGCATCAAGACCACTTCTATGAAGTTGTGGCCTTGAAGAAGGTGATCCCCGAGGTCCCCTTTTCACTCAAAAAGGGTAAATATCCGGAGATCCGCCATGAGATCCGAAGAAGAGGTTGGGAAGTGCTTACCAACCTCATTCAACAAGTCGGAATCTTGATGGTTCAAGAGTTCTATGCCAATGCATGGATCTCCAAGAACCATGATCAAAGTGTGAACCCGGATCCAAAGAATTATCTTACTATGGTTCGGGGAAAATACTTGGATTTTAGTCCGGAAAATGTAAGGTTAGCATTCAACTTGCCCATGATGCAAGGAGATGAACATCCTTACACTAGAAGGGTCAACTTTGATCAAAGGTTGGACCAAGTCCTCACAGTCATATGTGAAGAGGGCGCACAATGGAAGAGAGATTCAAGAGGCAAGCCGGTTCAATTAAGAAGGCATGACCTCAAGCCCGTGGCTAGAGGATGGTTGGAGTTTATCCAACGCTCAATCATTCCCACTAGCAACCGGTCCGAAGTTACTCTAGACCGGGCCATCATGATTCATAGCATCATGATTGGAGAAGAAGTGGAAGTTCATGAGGTTATAGCCCAAGAGCTCTATAAAGTGGCGGACAAGTCTTCCACCTTGGCAAGGCTAGCCTTTCCTCATCTCATTTGTCACCTCTGTTATTCAGTTGGAGTTGACATAGAAGGAGACACCCCCATTGATGAGGACAAGCCCATCACGAAGAAAAGGATGGAGCAAACAAGAGACCCCTCTCATCATGAGATCCCTGAGATACCTCAAGGGATGCACTTTCCTCCACAAGACTATTGGGAGCAAGTAAACACCTCCCTAGGAGAATTGAGTTCCAACATGGGACAACTAAGGGTGGAGCATCAAGAGCACTCCATTCTCCTCCATGAAATTAGAGAAGATCAAAGAATCATGAGAGAGGAGCAACAAAGACAAGGAAGAGACATTGAGGAGCTCAAGCACTCCATAAGACCTTCAAGAGGAAGAACAAGCCGCCATCACTAAGGTGGACCCGTTCTTTAATCTCCTTGTTCTTTATTTCCTTGTTTTTCGAAAATTTTCATGCTTATGTTATCCATGTTTGTGTCTTATGATCATTAGAGTCTTAGTGTCTATGCCTTAAAGTTATGAATGTCCTATGAATCCATCACCTTTCTTAAAAATTGTTCTTAATTGAAAAAGAAAAGAATTGCATGAATTTTGAATTTTATAACAGTTTAATTATCTTGATGTGGTGGCAACACTTTTGTTCTATGAATGTATGCTTGAACAGTGCATATGTCTTTTGAATTTGTGGTTCATGAATGTTGGCTCTTGAAAGAATGATGAAAAAGGAGACATGTTACTGAGGATCTGAAAAATCATAAAAATGATTCTTGAAGCAAGAAAAAGCAGTGAATACAAAAAAAAGAGGAAGCAAGCGAAAAAAAAAACCGAAAAAAGAAAAAAAAAGGGAGAAAAAGAAAGAAAAAGAAAGAAATAAAGTTGTGATCCAAGGCAATAAGAGTGTGCTTAAGAACCCTGGACACCTCTAATTGGGGACTTTAGCAAAGCTGAGTCACAATCTGAAAAGGTTCACCCAACTATGTGTCTGTGGCATGTATGTATCCGGTGGTAATACTGGAAGACAGAGTGCTTTGGGCCACGGCCAAGACTCAATAAGTAGCTGTGTTCAAGAATCATCATACTTAACTAGGAGAATCAATAACACTATCTGGATTCTGAGTTCCTAAAGAAGCCAATCATTCTGAATTCCAAAGGATAAAGTGAGATGCCAAAACTATTCAGAGGCAAAAAGCTAAAAGCCCCGCTCATCTAATTAATACTGATCTTCATAGATGTTTTTGGAGTTCATTGCATATTCTCTCTTTTTTATCTTATTTGATCTTCAGTTGCTTGAGGACAAGCAACAATTTAAGTTTGGTGTTGTGATGAGCGGATAATTTGTACGCTTTTTGGCATTGTTTTTAGTATGTTTTTAGTATGATCTAGTTAGTTTTTAGTATATTTTTATTAGTTTTTAGTTAAAATTCACTTTTCTGGGCTTTACTATGAGTTTGTGTGTTTTTCTGTGATTTCAGGTATTTTCTGGCTGAAATTGAGGGATCTGAGCAAAAATCTGATCCAGAGACTCAAAAGGACTGCAGATGCTGTTGGATTCTGACCTCCCTGCACTCGAAGTGGATATTCTGGAGCTACAGAAGCCCAATTGGCGCGCTCTCAACGGCGTTGGAAAGTAGACATCCTGGGCTTTCCAGCAATATATGATAGTCCATACTTTGCCCAAGATTTGATGGCCCAAACCGGCGTTCAAAGTCACCTCAAGAAATTCCAGCGTTAAACGCCGGAACTGGCACCTAAATGGGAGTTAAACGCCCAAACTGGCATAAAAGCTGGCGTTTAACTCCAAGGAGAGTCTCTACACGAAAATGCTTCATTGCTCAGCCCAAGCACACACCAAGTGGGCCCGGAAGTGGATTTTTATGTCATTTACTCATCTCTGTACACCCTAGGCTACTAGTTTTCTATAAGTAGGACCTTTTACTATTGTATTTGACATCTAGGAATCTTGGTAGCTATCTTTGAGTTTTATGCTATCTTAGATCATTGGGAGGCTGGCCTCACGGCCATGCCTAGACCTTGTTCTTATGTATTTTCAACGGTGGAGTTTCTACACACCATAGATTAAGGTGTGGAGCTCTGCTGTACCTCGAGTATTAATGCAATTACTATTGTTCTTCTATTCAATTCCGCTTGTTCTTTGTCCAAGATATCACTTGTTCTTCAACTTGATGAATGTGATGATCCGTGACACTCATCATCATTCTCACTCATGAACAAGGTGACTGACAACCACTCTTGTTCTACAAGCATACGAGGCTTAGTGAATATCTCTTGGATTTCTGATAACACGATGCATGGTTGATCGCCTGACAACCGAGTGCTCGCCTGACAAACGAGCCAGCCATTCCGTGAGATCAGAGTCTTCGTGGTATAGGCGAGAACTGATGGCGGCATTCAAGAGAATCCGGAAGGTCTAACCTTGTCTGTGGTATTCTGAGTAGGATTCAATGATTGAATGACTGTGACGTGCTTCAAACTCCTAGCAGGCGGGGCGTTAGTGACAGACGCAAAAGGATCGATGGATTTTATTCCGGCCTGACTGAGAACCGACAGCTGATTAGCCATATGCTGTGACAGAGCATGGGAACATTTTCACTGAGAGGATGGGAGGTAGCCACTGACAACAGTGAAACCCTACATGAGCTTGCCATGGAAAGGAGTAAGAAGGATTGGATGAAGACAGTAGGAAAGCAGAGAGACGGAAGGGAAGGCATCTTCATACGCTTATCTGAAGCTCTCACCAATGATATACATAAGTATCTCTATCTTTATCTTTATGCTTTATTCGTTTATCACTATACCCATTTGAGTCTGCCTGACTGAGATTTACAAGGTGACCATAGCTTGCTTCATAGCAACAATCTCCGTGGGACCGACCCTTACTCACGTAAGGTATTACTTGGACGACCCAGTGCACTTGCTGGTTAGTTGTGCGAAGTTGTGTTTATGCCATGGTATTGAGCACCAAGTCTTTGGAGCCATTACCGGGGATTATTTCGTGTATTAAAAAGTATTGATCACAATTTCGTGCACCACTAGCTTGATCTAATTTTGTTATATGTATACATTGTTTCTGGTAAAAATTAAATTGCAACTAAATCAAGCTATCAACTGTTGGTGTAATTTGTCATTTTATAGAAGAAATTAAAGATAGTATCTATTATTGCTTGTTTAGGCTAACTCTTTAACTTGTTTCTTAGGTTATGGCTACAATTTGTTTCTATTATAATTATAATTTGATCCTTGTTTTTGGTACATTTTTATTATTATTTATCTTGAACATAACATTAGGTATTTGATTTTGATGTCTTTTGCAGACTAGTGGATCATTATATGGTGCCTTAATTGGTTCTGTTTTGGCCTTCAATGTTGCTGACTACTTAGGTAATTATCCCTCTAACTGGTTATCATTTTATATATCCCTTTCCTGGGGAAGTTTATGACAAACTTCAATTTTAGGTAGAAGAAGGGAGCTGGTTTCAGCATTGTTATATCTTGTCGGAGCACTCGTAATAGCACTAGCTCCAAATCTTCCTATATTGGTGATAGGGAGATTTGTTTATGGTATAGGAATTGGATTGGTATGTTCTTTTTTACCAAACTGATACATCTAAGTTTATATCTATTAATTTCTGCTTTATTAGGGTAGCAAAATCATCTAGGCAATTTGAGGTGTAGGATTTACTATTGTCATATACTGAATTCATTGGAAGAATATAATCTCGGAGAAACTATATCTATGAGACACATTGCTTAGAACTTAGCTTCAATACTTGCTTTAGGATAGAAGCCTTTTAGCATTGAGCACTATATATATATACTGCAATAGGAATAAGTACACTTCTACATTTTCAAGCGAAATCGTAATAGTACACTAAACATATTCAGTCATATATCTTATTCTATCATAATTAAAGTTTAATATTTTATAGGAATGTATTAAACCTTTTTTTTTTTTGAAAAAAAAAGATTTGGTTTGAATCATTAAATTTTTCTGTAATTCTTCTCTTGCTCTGTTACTATACAATGAGCTAACTGTATCTCCATGCTGTATCCATAAGTTTGTGTTTTAATGTTGCTTCTTTTGTTAAAACGGGAGAGAATTTTTTTTTATAGATTTGAAGTTTAAATATTAGATTGGCACTCCCTTCGGTATTTTCTTTTTCAATTGATTGCATTTTGTCAAATGAAAGAGCCATGTTTGTCTATTCAATATACCGATAAAAGACTCCCTTCTTATCTCAGACTTTAGTTTTGGTATCAATATACCGATAAAAAGACTCTTATTTATATGTTGTATTGAGAGAGGGATGAGATAAGCGACATAAAGTATTAACTTCTTTCTAACGTTGGTAGTTTTTTTGCATCCTGATTTATACTTGCTTTCAATATCTCATTCAAATTCTTTTTCAGGTACAAGCACAACTAGTTTGAGGCTAATGATCCTTATTAAAAATGTATTCATGGAATGAAAATGCACCTATAATGCAAGACCTTGTTAATCTGACATGGGTGTAAAGGCATGAGACTTGTACCATATCCAGTCACCAGTGGAGGTGATTAAATGAGCAGCTCCTACCACCTGTGAGTTTTAATTGTTGCCTTTTGGTGCTTTTGTGTTATCATGGTGACTGGTTGAATATTAGTTATTTAGATGTTCCTAGTTGATCTTACGATGAGATTGTATTTTCTGAACCATCTGAGGGTTTTCTGGCGCATGTGTAGAAATCTGCTATTGTTGTGCCTAGGCTTCCTGCTGTTTGACTTTGCCTAGCCCATGTGAGTTCTTTCAAATGTTCTTTTTCATTCCGCACTCTGTTAAGAACCCTTTAAATGTTTCAATTATTTTGGCTTATGCAGTACCAATTGAAACTGGGAATGGAAAGGAGAGAGGTACCAATTAAGTGTTTTGATCTCTGTTTTTTTGTTGTTCTCTCTGTTTTTTTCTGTTTTGATTCTTTGGCATAGATTGTTCTAGAGGTACCTTTATGAGTGAAGCAAAATTTGTCATGTGTACATTTAATATAGAGAAGTGAAGTTGGCAGTGATAATGGGGCATTAAAGTATACAAACCACTATTTGATAATGGTTCAATTGAGAGTTTTTGTTTAGCTCTTCGTATATTTGGTATTAAGTATTGATTGTACTTTGTTATGGCAGGTATACTTATTTTGGATAATGCTACTACTTAGCAAGCATTCAGCTACTATGTGGAGGTATTATGTCTCCAAATTTTACTACAGTTCCTCCTTTACCCTCCTTTAAGAAGCTCATGGTTCTTGCTTTCTAAGAAGAGATGTGATTCCTTTATGTACCGATTTTTATAGAAATTTGTTCATGCAAAAGAGAGTGCAAAATGCTTTAAATAATATGCTTATTTTTATTCAAGCATTCCAATTCACTCCAATTCTAATTTGGATTTTAATTCTATTTCAGTCAGGAGATGTCAAAATTAACTTTCAATATGGAGCTTGATGCTGCCAATGCAACTTAGTTATCTATTAATATTTTAGATTATCCTCTTTAAGTGTTAAGTAATTTGTGACATTCATGTAACATTGGGATGGTCATCTTATTTTTTTTGGGTATCTTTTTATTAAGACAATGAGATATTGGCCATGATGTTGAAAATACATCCAATTTTATAGGTATCATGTAATGAATATTATGTTTATTTATGTGATTTTTTGGCTTTCTTTTTTCAATTTACAGGTTTGATGGAGTAAAATTAGGAAAACAATCTAAAGTATTCATTTTGCAATGGAAAAATCAAAAAAAAAAAATATTTATCTTACTGACAGATTTACACGGATTTTTTTCTGTCTGTAATCAGAATGTGGGATGATTTTCCAAAGTTCAAATTACAGACGGAAAATCTGTCGGAAAATTTGTCTGTAATTACAGACGGAAAATCTGTCGAAAAATTCGTCTGTAATTACAGACAAAAAATCCGTCTGAAAATCCATTTGTAATTACAGACGGAAAATCCGTCGGAAAATCCGTCTGTAATTACAAACGGAAAATCCGTCGGAAAGTTCGTCGCCTTTGGGAAATGGATAGAAAATTTACAGAGGGAAAATCCGTCGGTAACTGCTAAAAATCCGTCTGTAATTTTTCGACGGAAAAAAAATCCGTCGGTAAATAATTTCCGACGGGGCTTTTACAGAGGGACAAAATCCGTCGGTAACCAAAAATCCGTCTGTAATAAAGACTAAATCCATCTGTAAATCTGTCTGTATTAATCCATTTTCTAGTTGTAATTGTCTAATAGTAACTAAAATCATTCTACTTGATTTATAACAAAAATAATAAAAGATCAAAGTGAATGATTATAATTAGTTTTAATAATTTAATTTTTATATACCGGTAATATTAGAAGAGTTTTACCTAAACTCATTATCAACAAATATAATTGATTTTTAAATTCATTATCTAAAAATCATTTAAAACCCAAATATGATTAAATGATCTGTAAACAGAATATTAAAATTAAATTCTATTTTTAAACACACATAATAACTAACAACAACAACAACAAAGCCTTGTCCCACTAAGTGGGGTCGGCTACATGAATCAAACGATGCCATTGTGCTATGTCATGTATCATGTCTACAGAGAGACTGTTTACATGTAGATTTCGTTTGACCACCTCATGGATAGTCTTCTTAGGTCTTCCTCTGCCTTTCGCCCTTTGTCCATCTTCCATCTCATCCACCCTCCTGACTGGATGTTCTATCGGTCTTCTTCTCACATGTCCAAACCACTTGAGACGCGATTCAACCATCTTTTCCACAATGGGTGCTACTCCAACTCTCTCCCTTATATCTTCATTCCTTATTTTATCCAATCGCGTATGACCACTCATCCATCTCAACATCTTCATCTCTGCCACACTCAGCTTATGTTTGTGCTCCCCTTTAGCCGCCCAACACTCCGTACCATACAGCATAGCCGGTCTTATAGCGGTGCGACTGTTTTGGATCCTATGATTTACATCCTGTTTAATCTCTCCATTATCCTATATGATGCACCCAAGATACTTAAAACTTTTAACTTTTTCTAGGATGTTTTCTCCAATCTTCACCTCTATATTGGGGTTTTCCCTTCTCAGACTGAACTTACATTCCATATATCCGTCTGCTACAGCTTAGCGCAGACCATACACTTCTAAAGCTTCTCTCCATAACTCCAACTTCTTATTTAGGTCTTCCCTTGACTCTCCCAAGGATGATATCATCGGCAAAAAGCATGCACCATGGCACAAGCTCTTGGATGTGCTCTGTGAGTACTTCCAGGACTAAGTGAAAAGGTATGAGCTTAAGGATGATCCCTGGTGTAATCCTATACCAATAGAGAATTCTTCCGTCACACCACCTTGAGTCTTCACACTAGTTGTGGCCCCATCATACATGTCTTTAATTGCCCGAATATATGCGATCCTTACTCTCCTCTTTTCTAAACCTTCCATAAGACCTCCCTTGGTACCCTATCATACGCTTTTTCCAAATCATAAACACCATATGTAGGTCCCTTTTACTACTACGATACCTCTCCATCATCCTTCTTAATAGGTAATCGCTTCAGTGGTAGATCTTCCTGGCATAAATCCAAATTGATTCTCTGTTACTTGTGTCTTTTCTCAACCTGTTTATCACCCTTTCCCATAACTTCATAGTATGACTCATAGCTTAATCCCTCTATAGTTTCCGCAACTTGTATATCCCCTTATTCTTGTAGATAGGTACCAAGGTGCTCTTTCTCCACTCATCAGGCATCTTCTTTGACCTTAAAATCTCATTAAAAAGCTTGGTTAACCAGTTGATGCCTTTTTCTCCAGACCTTTCCAAACCTCAATCGGGATATTATCAAGTCCTACTGTCCTGCCATTTTCATCTGCTTTAAAGCCTCTTTTACCTCGAAGTCTCGAATCCTTCGATAGTAGTCAAAGTTTGATCTTCTTCCCTTGTGCATAATCGACCAAGACTCGGAAGAGTCTTCTGTCCCTCATTAAATAACTCGTAGAAGTAACTCTTCCACCTTTCATTAATCTTCTCCTCTTGGGCCAACACCTCTTCATCCTTATCCTTTATGCACTTAACCTGATCCAAATCTCTCGTTCTTCTTTCCCGACTCTTTGCGATTCTATATATACCTTTTTCTCCTTCTTTTGTGCCCAAAGACTGGTAGAGACCCTCATATGCTCTTGTTTTTGCTTCACACACCTTTTGTCTTTCTTAGCCGCCTTATATTTTTCCCAATTATCTGCATTGCGGCATAAAGACCACTCTTTAAAAACATTCCCTTTTTATCTTTATCTTTTCTTGTATACTCGCATTCCACCACCAGGACTCCTTGTCTCTTGGTCCTATTCCTTTAGATTCACCAAAACTTTCTTTTGCTGTTCTTCTATAACTTCTGCCATCTCCCTCCACATCTCTTCCGCGCTTCCGTTTCCATCCCACTTTGCCTCTTCTCCTACCCGTCTTAGGAAGTTTCTTTGTTCCTCACCTTTCATCCACCACCACCTCGTCCTTGGGTTCTTCGTATAATGTCTTTTCCTTAACTTTTGCTCAACGCGAAAATCCATGACGAGCACCCTATGTTGTGTTGTCAAACTCTCTCCTGGAATAATTTTACAGTTAATGCAAATTTCGACTCTCCTCAACAAGAAAAGTCGATTTGAGAGCTTGTCATGCCACTCTTAGTTTATTTAAAACATTCTCCAAAAATAAAGTACAAATCAACTTTTAAATTAGTAGTATTAGGATCAAATCACATCATTGCTTTAAAAAAATATGAGAAAAGAGATATTTAAAAACGACGTTGTCCAACTGGAGATGTGGCAACAACAGTGATGTCGATGCACGTGACAGAACACCTAAACAACTTCGTTCCGTTTCATTATATAAGCCGACGAAAAGATGTAAAAAGTTTAATAATATCTATTATTTTGGAGAATGTAATTAGTATTTTTAAAAAAAATTAATTAATTCAAAGACAAAATTTTCAAAAGATCTAATTATTATTTTATTTATTGTCTAAAAAATTGTTTAATACATAAATATAATTGAATAACGGCTAAATGATAGTGCATCAAAATTACACATTATTTTTAAACTCACACAATAAATAAATAGATTTAAAAACATTCAATTTTTTCTCTAATAAAATTGTCAACTTCTACTGCATTTTGAAATAGTACAAGGCTAGTGCGACGTAAGCGTGACACCATCTTATCATCATCAATTTTATTTTGCAGCAGTTGTTTCTCGCAGTCATGAAATATAAAATAAAGGAAGGAAACAAAAAGGGTCGTCAATCAGGAAATTAGAGCAATTTAAAATTATATACATTAGTCAACTACCATATCAATATCAAATAATCCTCTCCCATACGCAACTATATATATGGCTTTCGCTTCCCCATCTTTCATTCATTCATCAACAACTCATTCTTCTATAACATAAATAGAAAAACAGAGAGAGACAAAGAGACACATAAATATAAAGACTTCCTTTGAAGATCAACGACCTGATGGCTGTAAAAGTTTATATTGTGTAAGCACTCTTCAATACATATAATGTCATTGCCAAAGTTTATCTACCATATGTTATAATAATTCACTTGCTTTGTAGAATTCTAATCATGTTTGGGCTATGTCCCTCTTTCTAGATTAGCTTCTCTACTGGATCAGTTTTGTATTATTGTTATTATTATCTTCTTTGATGAAATACAATATTCATTTTGTTATGTTATAAATTAAATAATTTTTTGTATGATTTTATTGGCAGGTATTACTCGTTATACGGACATGTAGAGAGACTAGCAAAAGAAATAAAGAAAGGTGTTGATTCTGTAGATGATGTTGAGGCTACTCTATGGCAGGCATGTTCTTAATTAAGTATTCTATATTATATATTCAAGTTAATTCATTCTCAGTAATATTATCTCATTACTAGTAATAGAAGAGTGTTTGACATTCATTTGTTTTAATGATAAGGTACCGGAGACTTTGTCGGAAGAGGTGCTTGGCAAAATGGGAGCACCATCGAAAAGCGATGTACCGCTCATTAACCCGAAAGAGCTACTGGAGGGTGACGGTTTCGTTTTTGGTTTTCCAACAAGATTCGGAATGATGGCTGTTCAGTTTAAATCTTTTCTAGATGCAACTGGAAGCCTATGGCAAACACAACAGCTCGCTGGCAGGCCAGCCGGAATCTTCTATAGTACCGGTTCTCAAGGTGGCGGACAGGAGACTACAGCGTAAGTATTTCACTTTCAACTATTACAATCATGTTACTTGTGTATCAAAAATCAGCTATTAAATCTACTATATATATAAAATATTTGTCTAAATATAAAATATATATTGAAAATGAATTAAATATATGTATTATATATAAATACATAATGAATAATTTGATAAATAATTTTGATGTACACATAGTATTTTTGAAATTATTATCAATCAATTCGTAATTAATAGGATTCATGAATGAAGTACCAATAATGATAATTGTGGAATCAATGGCAGGCTCACTGCTATCACTCAGTTGGTTCACCATGGAATGCTATTTGTCCCGATCGGATATACATTTGGCGGTGGCATGTTTGAGATGAATGAAGTGAAAGGTGGCAGTCCGTATGGTGCCGGAACTTATGCTGGTGGTGATGGATCAAGACAACCGACTAAACTTGAATTGGAGCAAGCATTCCACCAAGGCAAGTATATTGCCACCATCACTAAGAAGCTCAAGAAAGAATGAAACCATCCATAAATTAGGATGTTGAATCCTGATGAGTCTACTAATAGTTACTTGTCATATAATGTATTGAGTTTGTGTTTATTGCATGGAAATAATTGCTTTTTATTACCAAGAAAGCGCTTTGTACTCACGGTTATATTTTTCTATTTGTACCATCAATATTTTATTTATTGATTTGATTAGCTGATGAATAAGTAAATGGAACAATACTAAATAAATAACAAATATTATTATTTTTTGTTTGCACTTGGTTAATAATAATTTACATTTATATTTATAAAAATTTTGTATACAAAAAATATATAATTTATATAGATATTTATTAAAATTGATACACATGAATTAATATAATTTGTACTTATATTTTTTAAAATTTATATACATAAATTAATAAAATTTATTTATTAAATATAATTTAATATTTGTGTTAATTAAATAATAACAAAATAATTTTGTTCAGACGTTAATCAAATCTAGTATTTATACGTGTATTGTGAAATAAAATAAGAAAATCTCAGATTGAATGAACAATCAATTTTTCCAGTTTCATGTACTGAATTGAACAGTTTCCAGTCCTATATATTAACCCTCTGCCTTTTTTTGGGTATTAACCCTCTACCTTTGTATATCGAAACAAGATGTGATGGATAATGTGAAATATTAAATGGGTACATAATTTTTCAAGAACCCATGAAGATAAAAAACATAAGCATTGAAATTGGGCTAAGAAACTGGTTTTATTTTAAGAAGTTGGGTTAACCACAAAAACGAGCGGTTGGATATATAAAATTGGGTTAGTGTGATTGGTGATGAGCAACATCGATGATAGTAACATAGCACTCTTTTCTCTCTCCAATTCTCATATAGTCATTTTCTCTTCCTTTCGGACACGGTATTTCTGTCTCAAAAATACAAGGCAATATCCTTATTTTGTTGAACATCTTCCGTAGCTCTTGCCCGTAATTTCCAGCGGTAAGAATAATATCGTGCTGCTGCAAAATATAGAGAATAGCAATGTAAATTTCATTTATGATGATCTATGTCAAATTTTGAAGAATTTTCGTTCAGGACTTCAGGCTATCATAGGTAGAGTAGTAATACATTTTAAACAACAGTACTTTATAGGATTTGTGGGTAACTCGTTTTAATACTAGTCCTTTTTATTTTAATGAGCTAAGTATGTTTTTTCGTTTTTGATATTTTTAAAATTTCTTAAAATTATTTTTAATATTTATTTTGATTTAAATTTACACTTAATATTTGAAATAAGATTTAACTCTATTTTTGTTCTTAATTTTTTTTATAATTAATGATTAGTCAAAACTTATTTTTTACAAACAATTTCGCTAAATGACCAACTAAAATACTAGCTAATTTGAATAACTTTTCAAAATCATTAAAAATAAAATTTTGAATTTTTAAAAATAGAATTTTTAATTTGTAACCACTTTATTAACGTGAAGCCTAGAGGTGAGCATGAGTAGCAGATACCCAATTATATGTTCGAACTTGAACCGAATTAATTAAATTGGTTCTGGAAATAATGGGTAATTGGATTCGATTCGAACCAAACCGATGGTCTTTGTTAGTGATTGGTTTGGATATCGATTTTGGGGGTGCGAAACCCGAACTAACCCGCGAACCCATCATATATTAATTAAATAAAAAAATAATATATATATATATATATATATATATATATATATATATTACTTTTTCGTTAGACAAAGATTATTCACTATTAATATGTTTGAATTTTAATGAGATTAGCTTTTAATGTATTTGGTATTTAACATGTTTGGATTATTTCTATTGATGTTACATGTTTATTGTACTTGTTGAATTTTTAAGATAAAAATTTGGTTTTTTTATGAATTTCAAAGTTATCGGATATCCAATTACCCGAACCAAACCAATCCGTTCTTAATCGGTTTGGTTTGGTTCGGATACATGTACTAAAAAATACAAATTTGAACCAAACCGAACCAATTATATTTTGATTGGTTCGGTTTTAATTTTACCATGAACTTGAACCAAATCGATCCGTACTCACTTCTAGTGAAGCCCCATTTCATCCTCTCTCATCATGTTGTTGGTATCTCGTCATCAATCGTCCGTCACACTGCCACCGTATCCTCCACCACAACTGCTTTGTGGTACCTCGACGACGCGTAATGATTGCTGGAGCTTTAGGAAACAACGACACAAGAAGATGACATTTACGTAAGAAGATGACATTTACGTTGCGGAAGCGGCTACACTAGAATAATACATAAAGAATATTTCATTAGACTTATATGGCACATTTTTAATATCCTAATCTTATTTTTTTTTAAAAAAAAGAATGTTAGGGGACAGCAGATTTTGTGAGTTGTAGCCATCAATTAGTTATCAATAGTGTATTTAATGGTGTGAGGTTTCATTTAATGGTGGAGAATCACTTATTTTTATTTTACTGACTAAATGCTGACCAGATTTTAATAAATCTGATGGCCTTAAACTTTTCCTTTTTCAAAATCTTAATTTTTGAAAAATTATTCAAATTGACTTACAGTAAAATTGGTTCCTATACTTTCTTTTTTACAAACTACCAACAAAACTTAAGCCATCAGATCTGGTGAAAGAATCCAACCATAACAAAGGAATTTTTAACAACCAGGGTCTTGTTAAACTTGGTCCACTATTTTTGCTTCTAACTTTTATAACTTTTATAGAATATTTTTTTTTTGTTGATCAAACTATTAAACCAGGTTTTTAACTTTTTATCCATTATGAACATTTAATAAAAGTTAAAAATCAATAAAAAGAGTTATTTCTGGATGTCGACTACTTACCATGTAGATATGATATTGAAAGTTCATATCAAACAAGAAGATAGACATTAAAATTGAGCAGCATATAATCATATATACTGCACAATTCCGGCCATTACATCATAATCATTGGCGCACATGTAGTTTAGAGCTTCAACAGTACAAGTAGAGAGTTCAACATTACATGGGTTTATTATTTAATTATAGTACAACCCAAAAGGCTTCAAGAAAGGCATAGTTAATTAACTTGCCATATTGGCAATATTGTAGACACCATTGACAGCCATGTTGGGAACCCACATAACTGCCTTGTTTCCAAGGAAGTGGCAAGCAGTCTCTGTTCCAGGCTTGATTTTCAGCATTTCATAAAGAACTTCCGCATTCATGCCGGAAGTGTCGTGGTGGCAAACCGCTAACGCCTGAGTTCTCCTGCCGTCGGCTGCCACCATTGGAACCATGTATGCGGTGGTTCCATGGATTTCGTGACAATAAAAGACGGTGCTTTGAAAATTGAGCCTGTGACACATAACAGCCTTGTCTCCAAGATTGTGCACTCCCTCTATGGTGTAGTCAGTCTGCTTGTCCAAGAAAGAACTTGAAAACGGTTGAATGTTCTTTCCCAACTTGGAAACGGCGAAACCGATCAAAGTTGATAAGGATTTTGCGCAGTACTTGTCCTCGCCCTTGCCGGCTTCTCTTACGCAAGCATCCTCAAAGGTGAAGGACTCTTTTTCGAGGTCTTTAATTACTTTGCCCCATGTATATACTCCGTATGGTTGAGCAAACGGGATTTTGCTGAACTTCATGTTCATCTTTTTCCCAGGAAATAGCTCATGTTCGAAGAAGAACGTTTTTGGGTACTGTGTGTCGTCCACTTTCATCGGAACATCATTTATTTCAGAATCTGCACGCATTATCATACAAAAAACTCTTATTTTAGGATAATTCTACTCTATTAATCATTCATAAAAGAATTGCAATTATTGCTCTGCAGATGTGTATAGTGTATTGACAGGGGTGTGCATGTGGAGCAGATTAGGTGGAAATTTGTTAGATCTATACCAAGTTCTAAAAACCACACCTGTGGTGTCACCGAATCCATATAATTAAAGGTTTAAGATTTAATTAAAATTTACCTATATTTAAATTAAATATAATAAAATAATAAATTTATGTATAAAATATATAATTTAAAAAAATTAAATTTATTATTTTTAGTTGGTTAACAATTAAAAAATCATACCTGTTTCATCAATTAGTTTATTCTTTTATTTTGAATCCGACTAATTTGACAAACAATTTTTAATTAATCAAATTGGATCAGTCGACTAAGATTGGTTCTCATAACCATAATCCATAACCAACTCTAATATGTGACTGTATAATTGAGGAGTTATATGGACCTTGGGCTCCAGGCTTTAAAAGCTCCTTGAGAGTGTTAGGAATTGGAGTGTTTGGCCAAACTGCTTGCCAGTAATCTTCGTCAGGTATCAATTCTCGCCCACGGCTTCCTATTGCAAAAGAAAGCTGCACCGTACCATTTCCTCCAAACATAAGATATCATAATAATTATATTATATAAACATTTCATATAATTATTTTACTTTAAATCAACGAAACTCAAACCATATATGTGTGCCAGTGGTTTCTTCGGACTACGGTGGCTATAATTATAATGGCTATGATGGTTAAACAACATAAGTAATATTTAAAAATTATTTTTAAAATTAAAGTTATAATTTTTTACATTTTGATAACTTTCTGATTTTTATCTTTTAAATTAAAAATATTATTTATTTTAATAACACTTTAAATGTTGCTAAAACTATATAGTTATTATGTAATCCGTTAATGAGTTTCTCGTCTTATAAATTACCCACTCTTTCTTACTTTCTTTTATATGAGATTAATTTCAACACTTTTTACACTTATAACATTAACCTATTATAATCACCATCATTACATGCAAGATAGCATATGCATGTAAACGTAACTCTCTTAAACTGTATTTTTGGAAAAGCCAATTACTTATATATACGCATACATATATACTCCTTGTTTAAGGAATCAGCCTGCTACAGTTCTTGTTAACTCATCACTGCCTTAATATTTTACTTGATTTTATTTAATATTGACTATAATATTGTTAACAGTGAAAGCCAAATTAAATAAATGTTTTGGATGAAGAAAGTTGGTCTAAAGTTGTGGTAAGAGATCATAGAAAGTGAAATATAGATATTTTCCCGCAGTGAGGGTAAAATATGAGTGAATGAAGGACTATTATACTCTTTTTGGCGAATATATAAGCCAAATTAAAAAGCAAAAGAATACGAAAACTTACACAGAAAAGCATAGCAACAGCACATCGGAACTCCATTTTTATATATAATATAATAAGCAAGAGAATAGATGTGGGAGTGATCGATGCTTGCAATGAACTCACTTATTTATAGTGATACCGGTTCATTATTAGAGGTTTACGTACGGTACATATTTGGACACGGCGGTTATGTAACACAAGACGTGGAGCGACATATGAATTTTAAATTTTTATAAGACCTAGTATTTATATATAATATAAAATATTTTATATACAGTATGTCTAAAATAACACAACTAGAAAATGGCTTAATATAGACAGATTTACAGACAGATTTGGTCTATATTACAGACGGATTTTTGGTTACCGACGAAATTACCGACGAATTTTGTCCCTCTGTAAAAGCCTCGTCGGAAATTATTTACCGACGGATTTTTTTCCATCGGAAAATTACCGACGGATTTTTACCAGTTACCGACGAATTTTCCCTCTGTAAATTCTCCATCCATTTCCCCAAGACGATAAACTTTCCGATGGATTTTTCGACGGATTTTCAGACGGATTTTCCGTCTGTAATTACAGACGGATTTTTCGACGGATTTTCCGTCTGTAATTACAGACAGATTTTCCGACAGATTTTTCGTCTGTAATTTGAACTTTGAAAAATTATCCCACGTTCTGATTACAGACAGAAAATCCGTCTGTAAATCCGTCAGTAAGGTAAAATATATTTTTTTATTTTTCCAATTACAAAATAAACTTGTTTTCATACAAAATAAATATAAATTTAATATAAATTTTTATCTAATTTGTTCAAATATTTATAATATTACAAAAAATAAACAAATTCATCGTATTATAAAGCTAAAAAAAATTATTATAAACAAACAAGTTAATATAATTCAAAATATAAACAAAGTATATTATCAACTATAATCCTCAATATATTGTTCAAACATACTAAATTTTACACAATTTTACATATATTACAGAAAGATTAACTGAATTCTTTCTCAAAAAATGGACATGAATCAGCATCCATCAGCCATATGTGCATGAATTCTTCTGCCTATGAGGGGAAGAAATAGAAAAATAAATCTGCCTAAAAGAACAAATAGCACCAACCATCATATCATTTGTCTTTGTCTCAGCTTCTGAAGCTGATGCACTAGCACGCTCAGTCATTGTTGCATCTTGAAAGTTGGCTTGCTGCTCACCACCCTTCTCTTGTTTAGAAGCTTCTTCTGCAGCTTTTTTTGCAGTTGCTTCCTGCCTGGCTCTCTCTTCTTCCATTGAAACTCTTAAAGCAAGAGCTAGCTCGGGGTCCAAGTTTGGATCCACACCGAACTCAAATCCAGATACACCACCAGCTGCAGCAGCTGCAAATCCACTTCCACCTTCACCATTGCCAGTAAAAATAGGTTTGCTGCCACAAAACAAGGTTACAAAATTACTTCTCAATAGAGAAATCAAATTTGTTATTGTACTACAGGAAAGAATTAAAAAAGAGTCGGAGCAACAATGAATCCTCTAACACAAAAAAAAATAGGATGACAGAATAAGTATGACAAATATTTCACGAGAGCCATCTAAAGCATGCCATTTTTGCTACTTGGGTTTGGCAAAGAAAATATATGAAGGACGAGCCAATGTCTATTTGGTGAGCTAGTAAATAATTGGGGAAAGGATTAAAAGAAAAAGCACAAGAGTCCAAAGCCCCAAACTTCAATCAGATTGGAAGAAAACAGAACAGAATTGGATAGAAGCCGAGCAGATAATAAACAAATTCCTTAACTCACATGTATATCAAAGAAGTCCTGGATCAAATGGGAATCCTTATTAAAAAGTAAGAAATAGAAATAAAATAAAATGAATTGAATTCACAAACCTTATAAGCACATCAGAAAGAGCATTTGTACCAGTTGGAACATGAACAATGTGGCTGGTATCATTATTGTTTACAGCTGCAAGGAGTGCTTCCAGCTTCTCTGTCTTCCCCTCATCTTCCTCGCCGAAATTGACAATGTCAAGTGCAACATTATTCTTTTTTAACTTTCTTCCAATCATCTCCAATACTTTCTTCTCATGCTTTACAGGACTTTAGAAACCATGAAATGAGATAATTAGATGAGAAAATAGCTACAAACAAATGAATTAAATATTTTAGAAAGGGACAATTTTTTGTACCTTCCAGCAAAGACAATAATCCTTTGCTGCTGCTTCTTATTTTGCCAATGCTTAAGAGCCAATTATGCCACCTGAATGCCAGCGGCTAGGTTCATATCACCACCTATTTCTAATCCTAAATCAGGAAGAAAAATTTTCCTTTGGTCTCCCCATACCTGCTCAGACAAGGACAAGAAGGAGGAGCCAAAATCAAGTCATAACAAGAACAGGAAAGAACAAGAATATGCATGCAAATTCCAGATAAAATATCTCAGCAATTCAAATATATAGTTCATAAACAAACTTCATTCTATACTACAATCATAAACAAATATAACTCAGTATATGATGCTCTGGCTGATAGAAGATGATGCACAAGTGACAAAAAGAAATTAGTCAATTTAAGGAACAAAATGTCCTATCTTGCCACAAAACATTAAATAACATTCACCACAAGCTTTGATTTCATGAAAGACATTCACCACAAAACTACCATCCTCTATCTCAAACAATTCTTCTAGAGGCTCCCCTTTGTCCTTTTGTCTAGTTTTTGGTGGATTCTTTGGGAAGGAGTAGCTGAAAAATTACAACAAGTCAAGAACCATTAAATAACAAGTGTAAGAAAAGAAACATTTGATAGATTTAAATTTGTAGGAGAGAATGAGCACCGTGCAAGCATTTACATCTACGCCTAATGGATCTTCTTCTATTATTCATGTTCCTCTGTTTGTGATAGCTAGCTCCCTGCTTCATCATCTCCATCATCTGCCAAGTTTCCATTCTTCATCTTCACCTTTTTTTAACATGTAACATTTTCTAAGGTACAAAAATAAATGAAGCTCAGAATTGTATGTTAGAAACATACCACTACAACCTTAGTGTTGGTCTTGGTCCCTTTAAATAAAGTAACCCTCTATACAAGTTCATGTTGCAATGCTTTTATCTGAAAATGAGTTTCATCAAAAGGTTTATATCATTGCAAGAAAATAAAATTTAAATTTGCAGTCTAAATATCTCAGGGAGAAATAAAAAAGATAAAAAAAATTGAAGAATAAATATTATTGTAAGTATTAAGCAAATGAAAAATCAAACTCAAATATACATTAATATAAACAATGGTATTATATCGAAAGAGTATGCTCTGCAAAGGTGTCAGCACTTCAGAAACAAGCACAATCTCATGATTATATATATATATATATATATATATATATATATATATATATATATATATATATATATATATATAGATATGTATGTATACTCGCTATAGATACATATATTGCATGTGCACTGCATATATACTGATGTTAATTAGCATAGAGAAGTGTCATGCATATGAATCAACTTAGTGCATGAATTGTATGTTTTGTAAGTGAAATATGTTGTAGCAATATATAATTCCTAATTCAATTCAGATGTACAAATAATACTAATAGCAATTAATGAAGTATAGTATAAGTTATATGAATAAGACACGCAAGGTAGAAAATAGAATTATCTTCAAAATATATAGATAAAATATTAATTAAGATTCGTTCTATGCAACTAATGTCAATTAGAAATTGTTCTTATTAGCCCAAAAGGAACACCTTTTCAAAGAAGAGAACTGAATTGAAGTGGACAGTCACACAATTCAGATCCTAATTAAGGATTAAACCATCAAATAATCCATTAAAACACTACAGATAGTGGAAGCAACTGAAAACAACTTTTGAAGCGCTCCATCTACGAAAAGCTCAACTTGCTATATATCCAAACCGTAAAGGAAACAAGAAGCCGCACCTGAACTCAAATTCCGAGTTTTGACCCCGTAATTTTTCCATGAAGCATACTTGTGGAATACATAGATCAAGATTCTAATTGCTGAGTTCCACACATAATTCAATTCTACAAAACCAGTTTATGAATTTTCAAATAAGTAATATATATGCTCAAAAAGCAAATTTTATTGTCATATGATTCAAGAAATTAAATTCTACTGAAACAAAATTGAGTTAGAAACTCAGAAGCAAAATGAAAAAATGAAGAGAAACTCACCTTTTCTTCTCCTTTGGAGGCAGAGATCAAAATCCAGAAACAGGGGAAAGATTGAAACTTCAAAGTCAAAACCAACCAAAATTTAAAACTGCCATTGACCAAACCTAAACTCATTGAACATAAGGATTGAAACAATTGCCGACTCACCATATGCAGTGTATATTTCAGGTTCATTATCCAACTTTGCAGCTCTCACGAATTCGTCATATTCATGTCCCTGATATATTTGCACACAAAAATTAGCACAGCCCAGAAAAGTGGAAACACTAACAATGAGTTTTCCAAGTGTTTCTTACCTCAAATTTGTCAAACCGACCAATAACAAATGTATGATACTTTGTCAGAAATTCCTCTGCCTTCTTTTTCGAATTTATCCTAATAACAGACGAACCAGTCTTTTTCCTTGCCCATATCACTATATCATCCCTGAAATCAACAGTCCCAATTTTAATTGACATGGCCACTAGATAAAAATGTTTAAATAGTTCCACCAATATAATTGACATGACCAATTCTCAAGTTATCTGTGCACTGTGAACAACATTTTAGGTAAATGTGCATCTATTCCATTCAGCTAACATCAGTATATCACTATATTCAAGTTATAAACAAGCTTCTAAATAGCATAAAGAATTAGAAACACTAGCAAACATAGCAAAATAATAACAAAATCATAATGACAAGTTCAGGTGTATAGATGGTTCATTGAAATCACTTGCCTTGACACCAGATAATTCAATGTAGTTAGCTTCACTTATGAAACTTCTACTTCACTTATGGTAAATAAACAGGAACATAAAGAAAATAATATATTCTGAAGAAATTTAGATTGTTAAAAATCATTGATTTCCAAACAGAAAGAATCTTACCATTAGCATGTTTATTGAATTTAAGAAGTGCCTCCCTATGAGCGGGATCAGACCTCTCGCCAGTGCAGAGTAAAGAATGCGAAGATTCCCAGTCAGCCTCTGCACCTGATGTGCTACAGGTATTGACAACATCATCAAAACAGATTATTCCAAAGCACAATCCAGAAAGAATAATTTGCAAGAACCGGAGCATGGGTTGATTTTTTCATAATCTCCAGCCGAAGATAGAAATAGTGGTATTGTGTAGCTTTCTCATTGTACTGTTGTTTTAGAACTCAAGTTAACATACATTATTTACAAACATTTTCATAGGACTTTCACAGCACTTATTTACTTCTATTCCCAAGTAGGAAAAATTACAAAACAAAAGCATTATACACCCTACATCATTTCAAACAACTACAACCTTACCTGCAATAGTAAGCTTCTCCACAGCCGCCCAGGAAGAGGAATTTTATCTTTGGAACTGCCAGAACCACATTGATGAGTTCCCTGATCCTCATCTTCAGATGATGAATCCATCTCATGGAAGTTTTTTGACAAGCTCGAAGAGCTTCCGACATCACATCCATGACTCAGAATCCCTTAATCCCTGGAGGTAAAGCCTCCTTCCAATTTGAAGCTCTATGGAACCAATAAAACGAAAGCAGAAGCTATATACAAAACAATCAATCTGCAAAGTAGTTCATACACACAAAAGAACAAATGAGAAAAAAGAATAAGTCCTAATAAACCTAAACAAGCAAGACCAAGATAAATACAGAAGTAAATTAAGAAAAGCAAAAACCTTGTTGAAAGAGTGTACGGATGGAATAGAAGAATTGTAGCTAACAGAGCTCGATAGGGTTACGGATGTACCAGATCGGGTGGTCCACCACAGGACCGTGCTCCTCATCAACGAAGAAATCATCACGCGTATTATCCTGTGTTCGAAGATTCAACGGTGGCGATAAGGATCTTCTCCTCCTTCTGAAGATCCTCGCGAAGATTGCATAGCAAATAACAACGAAGAAAGCAGCTCCGATAACGGAGAGAGCAAGGACCAAGTAGGGCGAGAGCGCGTGGCTTTTTCCATGGTCTGATGTATCGTCTATGGAGAGAGGAGGAATCGGTGGCGATGGCGGTGGCGGTGGCGGTGGTTGGGAATAATAGTAGTATTGGGGGTTGGTGATGTAGATTTTGAGGCAATCATCACAGTTTGAAGAACAATTCTGCTCCACGTGGCTGAGGGACTCAGATTTCTGGCAAGAGTTTTCTGCAATGGTGAAACACCATTTCTGAGAGAAATTGTGGTTAGTTAGGGTTCTAGGGTGTGAAAGAAGAGAGAGAAAGAGAGAAGGAAGGAAGAAAAAGAAGAAATATGGTTTTGTGTGTGTGAAAGGAGTTCGATAGGCTTGGGATGAAATTAGGTTTAAATTAAAATTTTTCGACGGAAAATTTTAAATTACAGACGGATTTTCTGTCTGTAATAATTTAATAAAATAAAGCATTTTGTTTATTTAATTACAGACGGAAAATCCGTCTGTAACCATTTCCCACGAAAAAAAAATTAATTTTACCGACGGAATTATCGATGGATTTTGTTTTCCGTCTGTAATTTATGCTAATTCATTTTTTTTGTTTTCCGACAAAAAATCCCTCTGAAATTCCGTCTGTATTTCCGTGGGATAAAATCCGTCGGAAATATCCGTCTGTAATAACTAATTTTCTAGTAGTGTAAGTTCAATAATTATATGTTTATTGAATGAGCCACACTTAAAAAAGTCATTAGATTTTATTAGATGAAAATCAAAAGCTAATATAAAAAAAGAGTATTGATAGACTTTAATAAATATAGAATATCCTAATACATAAATAAATATTTTAAATGACAATACTTTACACTACTAGAAAATTAGTTATTACAGACGGATATTTCCGACGAATTTTATCCCACAGAAATACAGAGGGAATTTCAGAGGGATTTTTTGTCGGAAAATAAAAAAATGAATTAGCATAAATTACAAATGGAAAAGAGAATCCGTCGATAATTCCGTCGGAAAAATTAATTTTTTTTTCATAAAAAATAGTTACAGACAGATTTTCCGTCTGTAATTAAATAGACAAAACGCTGCGTTTTGTTAAATTATTACAGACAAAAAATCCGTCTGTAATTTAAATTTTCTATCGAAAATATTGAGGTAACCTTAATTTTATCACCACCCATTCACACTCCATTCACACTCATCCTTCGAACGTTTCTAGCAGATCTCATCCCTCGAACTCTTCTCCTCTGGTAGAAGGTGGTGTCGCCGCCGGCGGGGACAGACCGTGGGTGCCCTCGTCATCTGGGGAAGCTCTACTCGGCCCTCTTCGCATCGTTCCTCCTCTTCTCGCCGTCGCACGAAGTTCTGAGTTGAGCTTGTGGCATCGCCGTCGCGAAGAGTTCCTCCCCTCCTCGCCGTCCATTATTTCTTATTCTCTGCTCCTCGCCGGTTTGTGATTTTGTGATTTAATCTCTGCTCCTCGCCCTCGTTGTTTCTGATTTTGTGATTTCATTTCCGATTTTGTGATTTAATCTCTGCTTCCTTTAATTCTCAAAGGTGCTTGATCTGCGGTTTTGCCTCTTATTTCCATTTCTCTCTCTCTTTTTCTCTCTCTCTCTCTCTCCCCCCTCTCTCTCTCTCTCGTTTTCTTAGTAGCCAAACAACTTGTTCTTGTTCAGGTAGTAGTTGCTGCGTGTATTGGCTTTGATGTTTGTGCAAAGGAGTTGAAGATTGACCAGCCTTGAAGTTTGGTAAATGTGGTGATTCATATCTTCAAATTTTGCTTCAGGTGCCACTCTTCACAGTTTTTCAGTTTTTCAAACCTAATTTCTCTGTTTATTCTTTTGTTAATTGTTATAATTACTGTTTTTTATTTTTTATTCATATTAATTTCTTGTATTGTTTGCTTGATGGAGTATATTTTCTTCTACGATGATAAGCTTTTTTTCTTTTTTTTCAACTTTTTTATTTTCCGATTTGATTTGATTTATTTTGGGGTTGATGGATGATGCTGCTAATCACTTAACTTTGCTTGATTCATGCATCCAGCCATATCCAATGAGGGAAAGGTTTTGATGTTGTCATGATAGGTTTTAGTGAATTACATCATAGTTTGATTTTATTACTAGCTACTTGGGTTTGTGATCATCCAAGATTATCCCTCTCCAGGTGAAACAATAACTTCCTCACAAATGAGATTAGAAGAAGACTTTTCCATTAAAATGACAGCTTTTTTCCAAATTGATATATTAAAATGACAAATTTCAGCATGAAAGTTAAATGCACCAGAGAATTGGCCAATTAATTTTAGATGCAAAGTGACCTAATCTCCTAACCTCATTTTATTGTGTTTTTTAGTAAAGTGTAGATCTAAAACACTTTGATATCAGAAAATACACATTTAAATTTAAAGTCTGATAGTTTGTTTCTAACACAAGTTGGAAAAGGTGGCACCCAACTTTCTGGAGGACAGAAACAGAGAATTGCTATAGCTGATTGGGAGTAGCAAAGGTGGTTGAGAACGACATGTTTAACAAAGAACGAACATGTATGCTCTCTATGCTCCCATCCTTTTCATTCTCTCCTTCCCCTTTGTTTAATTTTGATTATTGCTTGTTCCCTACTGCAATTAAAAGGAAGCTAAGCTAAGCTAAGCTAAAATACTGTAAGTAATGCTTTATAATCTCTTTTTGACACTTTTTTTGTTGGCATTATGCTTTATTTATTTATATTTTTTTTGCTGTTGTAAAGATTAATTTTTTATTCAGAAATTGAATACTGTTGTCTGTACTTCACTTATGGATACTGCTTTGGTGTGGAGTTGACTATTGATAACATCATAGCTGAGTACTTCTATGACAGATTCAATCTCAAGCTGCACACTGCTGGGATCATTGCTGCCAGTTTCGGATTGGCAAATCTTTTCTCCAGGCCCGGTGGAGGGTTCATATCTGATGCAGTTTCAAAGAGGTTTGGAATGAGGGGTAGGCTCTGGGCCTTGTGGCTTTGCCAAACATTCGCTGGTGTCCTCTGCATAATTCTTAGGCTTGTTGGATCTTTGAGTGTTTCTGTTGTTGTTATGATCATATTCTCTGTGTTTGTTCAAGCTACTTGTGGCATGACCTTTGGAATTGTTCCTTTTGTCTCAAGACGGTTTGTGTTCTTCTTCTTCTTTTATTCTCTTTAGAGTTATCTTTAGTTTCATTGAATTGCTTTCCATTTTCTCCAGAGTGTTCTTTTAGTCAAGTTCAGACTCATTGACATAAAGAGGACAAAAATAGAAGTAAAAGAAAAAGTGGAATAGGATAGGTTCTTTTTTCTTTTTGGAAGTCATTGATCATCCTTACCTATGTACTTGGTTGAGACATTGAATTTGATTCTCTGGCATATAGTACATGGTTCATACATCATATTTAGATTTGGAGAAATATTGAAGCCATTCATGATTTTTTATTCATAAATTGAAGCCACTCATAATTCTTGCTTCTTTTTTATTTGATGAAGTGCGTGCATCAACAATCAACATACTTCTCAGTTCAATCTTTTGATTACAAGATAGGGGTTAAAATATTTTAAGTTGACTTTTTGAAACCATTTCTTTTCTCTCTTAAATAATACTTGCTTTGGACATAACTTCTTAGGTGATTTTACATATAATTGAAGAAGTTGAGAATGTATGAAGCTGAAAATCAGATTTATTGATTTTTTTAATTAGGATTATTTTTGAAAATCAGATTTTTCTGGCAACATAAGCTGAAACAAGAACACTCTTAGTGGCAGTAGTTGTTGTTAGTAATAAAAAAGTAGTAGTTGTTGTTAATAATAAAAAAATGTTTGATGTTTGATTATTTATTTCATCTCGAGAATGCAGTGCACTATGTTGGGACTTTGGAAGATGGAACCAAGTTTGATTCCAGTAGGGATAAAGATCAACCTATAAAGTTCACTCTTGGTCAAGGTATTTATTAAAGCAAGTACTGCTTGTTTTTTGATGCCTTGTTTTTCTTGAACAATCAATACATTACTACATAAATTTTTGTCTGATGGTAAAGAAGCTCAGTTTATCATATAAGGATGCAATTTAAGTTCGAATTTTAGTTTACAGTTTTTAATAGGTACATTTTGAAAAAGAATGAGAGTACGATTATGGCTTTGATAACATCTCTGTGGCTGACTTCATGGGTCCAGACTCTGCTGCTTTCACCTGGCTGCCTCAACCTCAGCCTCACACCAATTTCAAGCCTCATTCTTCCAATATCAGATGGGTGTTTTTAGGTTTTGTTTTGTTCTTCAACTTTCTCTTTTGTTTCATGTTTCAACCCAAGTTTAAAAGCAGGGAATTCTATGGATTTTTTTCCGGATCATCACATAACTGCTTCATGATTGCAGCTTGGAAATGGAATACTCAGTAAATTTAATTGTGCTGGAAGTGGCCCTTCAAAGCGGTAATATCTCTTTTCTTCTAAAATCCTTCCTTCTAAACAGTTTAGCAACTATTATTCATAATTTGGCATTTTCATCATGTAATGATATTTAGAAATTTTGTATCATATGCAGCTTGGCCCCTGGTCTTCTATTTGTTTTTATCAGTTGTGATGGGAAACTGTAATGACTTGCATATTAGGCAATGTGGTTTATGAATAGTATAAGACATATTTGATCATATAAACTGAATTTTGAAAAAAAAAATCTATCATTATTAGGATGAGGAAGGATTTTAAATTTTCTAAGGTATTAAAAACGAATCAAGCAAAGAAGACTATGTTAGCTATGTCATAGAAATACCATGCTTGCACCTACATAATTGATTCTGCATTGTATGTACATATCATGTTTAATATTGATCATATTCCTTTTGAGAAATATTTGACAATCCTATTTTCCCTTTGACATTGATCTTTGAAACCCAGGGGTATGGATCTTTTTTATTGTGGGATTTGCCCTTTGATGCTATTCAGTTTTGCATCTATGAGCAGATTAGGATGAGTTATATGGCTGCGGTAAATTTCTCAAGCTCTATAGTTATATGTTTTGTTGCACTGTATTTCTTGATAGAGGATGTGACTGCCATTCCATTTTTAGGCCCGAAAAAATTTGAATGATCCAGAAAATGCAATTATTGGTACATTTGTAGGTAATTAAATATTTAAATAACATCAAAAGACTACTCCTATATATATATATATATATATATATATATATATATATATATATATATATATATATATATATATATATATATATATATTAGACACACGTGTACACATACTAAGTTGTAGGCTTGTAGCACAACATAGATCCCCATTCTCTTAATTAACCTCTTAAGGTGTGTGATTGCTGCTAGCATAGTAGCACTTAAAGCATTATACCAATGTTAAAATGTGATTAACAATCTTGTTTTTCTAGGTGCACTAACTGGAGCTATAACAACTCCCCTTGATGTCATCAAGACAAGATTAATGGTTCAGGTTAAATAATCCTGTTTCCTACTACTTTTCTTTTGCTGTATTCTTCCTTTTCAATCTCGTATAACGCCATATGCAGATGATTCCATGTTATGTACTGTAATCCGCATGCAAATCAGTAAGAATATCCAGTTTCAATTATCAATCCATTAACAAAGTTCTCATTTTTCTCCTAAAGGGATATGCAAACCAATATAATGGAATCGTAGATTGTGTTCAAACAATTATCAAGGAAGAAGGACCTAGTGCACTTTTAAAGGTATGGGTTTTTTGCTTTCTTGGACACACCAGCTTGAGTGGTAACTTTTAGCATGGTCCAAATTCTCACCAAATTATGAACTGTACCTTAACTGCTCAGAGCAGGTTCAGAAAGCTATTGCTAAAATTGGTTTGCTGATCAGCCAAAATTGAATGCTATGAACTTGAACTTGAAATACTCATTGTTCAGTAGGTTGTTTAGAGCAAAGTTTTACAATAAAAGGAGATAATTAACAGAGGAGACATACTCACACTGTAGAGAGACCTGCTATTAAGAACATTAGACTCATCTTATTTTTACTTATTGCGGTTAAGGGTGCTTTATTTTTTTTAGCAGCAAAGTGTTAAGAATGATCATTGCTTTGCATTTGAATGCGAAGATGTGTTTGTACATTACAATACTGTTTGACAGTGATTACTATCAGCATTATAGCAATAGCTGTTTGTTTTTTTACTATTAACTAGATTATATTTGAAACAGCCATGTTTGTGGTGTGAGTTGAGATTTTGTTCACTATTGACTATGCAACATATATTCTGGATTTTGTGCATTATTTGCATCATGGTGTTACATTCTCGATCCTTTATTGGTCAACATCTAATTATTTTAATTTTTTTAGGTACTACTATTTCAGCACATGAATGATCTGGTCTTAGAGAATATTTGTGACCGTGTGAGGAAAGCTGGGATGATGAAGAAGAAGCAGCAGCAGAAAGAGCAAGTGAAGTGAATTTTGCAGATGAGATAAGTGGAATTAACACAGGACCTCCTTCACCAACTTCATCTATTAATTATTAGAGCAGCGAAAATTGTTCAAATAAGTTAGGAAATTGAATAGGAGTTGCTTGCAATATAGGTCTTTTAATTTACTAGTATGAGGAAAATCATTTAGAGCCCTTTGGATACTCATTAACAACTTTTAATTTATTCAATAGACTTTGTTGATGTATGTTTGTTACTTATTATTATAGTTGATGTATCAATACATTTTGTTTATATTTTGAATTATATTGACTTGCTTGTTTATAGTAGTTTTTTTTAGTTTGATAATACGATGAATTTGTTTATTTTTTGAAATATTATAAATATTTGAATACAAATTAGATAAAAATTTGTATTAAATTTATACTTATTTTGTATGAAAATAAGTTTATTTTGTAATTGGAAAAATAAAAAAAATTCTATTTTACCTTACTGACGGATTTACAGACAGATTTTCTGTCTGTAATCAGAGTGTGAGATGATTTTTCAAAGTTCAAATTACAGACGAAAAATCTGTCGGAAAATCCGTCTGTAATTACAGACGGAAAATCCGTCTGAAAATTCGTCTGTAATTACAGACGAAAAATCTGTCGGAAAATCTGTCTGTAATTACAAACGGAAAATCTGTCTGAAAATCCGTCTGTAATTACAGACGGAAAATCTGTCGGAAAATCCGTCTGTAATTACAGACGGAAAATCCGTCGGAAAGTTCGTCGCCTTCGGGAAATGGATAGAGCATTTACAGAGGGAAAATCCGTCGGTAACTGGTAAAAATCCGTCTGTAATTTTCCGACGGAAAAAAAATTCGTCGGTAAATAATTTCCGACGGGGCTTTTACAGAGGGACAAAATCCGTCGGTAATTTCGTCGGTAACCAAAAATCCGTCTGTAATAAAGACTAAATCTGTCTGTAAATCTGTCTGTATTAATCTATTTTCTAGTTGTGTTAATACACAATACTTTAAACGGCAACAGAACCTTTTATTCTTAAATAATTAAATATAAAATATATAAATATCAAATATATGAATATTTTTTATTTAATAAAATTAATTATTATGCAAAAATTTTTATAATATTAAAAACTTATATTAAAATAATATTTTAAACTGCAACATAAAAATATAAAATTATTAAAATTTTATTTTATATTACTTGATAAATAATTAGATTATCATATTTAAAATTTATTAACTAACTACTTTTATTAAAGATATTATATAATATAATTTTTCATAAAAATATTTTAAAAAAATAATTTATTTAAAATATTATTTATAATACATAAAAATATTAATTTTTTTTATTTTTTTAATTTAAAAAAATAGAATAAATAATATAATTTTCAATACATACTTAAATAAAAAAGTTAATATTTTTATGTATTATATATAACTTTTTAAATAAATTTTATTTATCAAATATTTTGATAAAAAATTATATTATATAATAATATATTTAACAAAGTAATTAGTTAATAAATTTTAAATATAATAAATAAATTATTTGTCAAGTAATATAAAATAAATTTATTTTATATTTTTATGTTGTAATTTAAAAAATTATTTTAATATTATAAAAAAATTGTATAATAATTAATTTTAATGAATAAAAAAATATATATTTTTTGTATTTATTTATTTTATATTTTTTAGAACAAAAAATTTCTATCTTTATATTATAAAACATGTGATAATCTTCTTTTATATATATATATATATATATATATATATATATATATATGAATGATGATTGTCTTGATTGATATCTTCGAAGCAGACTTCTTCTTCAAAGATATTGTGTTTGAGGGAAAGTTTCTCAGGACGAACAACTTTCTCAGTAAGGGAATTGGAAGAAGAATGGATAGGAGAGGAGGAGGAGGAAGACAGTGAGAAAAAGGAAAGGCGTCTAGAGAGAGAGTGGAAGAATTTAGACATGATTTCATAAAATCTGATATCATAGCCCTCCTTTGGTTCAGAGAAAATATATATATTATCACTAAACTATCACTCAAATTTTTGAATCTGGATTTTTAACTCTTTTTTTATCCTTTAAATCTATAGCCACCAGGAGTTCTTACGTTTGGATCTTATCACTTTCAAGGACATCGTCAAATTAGCCTTACTGTCTAAACTCTAAGGTCTTACTGCTACAGCCAAGGACGGATTTACATTTAACTGTGTGGGGGCAAGTGCCCCCATTGAATTTCACAAAATTTCACGTAGAACACAAACAAAATATATTTACCCCTATTCAACAAATAAATTTGATCCCACTAAATTTTTTTCTTTGGTTCACACTCTCCCGTATATAAGAAAGAAATAAAAGGACCCAAAACATAAACATTAATCAATAATAATGAATATATAAAAGCACGAATATAAAGCACATCAATTAAATTTTAGTAGATGTATCCATTATCATTAGAAGTGGATATACTATAGATAATGTTAAAATAAAATTATTTTTTATTTGCTAACTCAATGCTTAACAAATTAAAAAATTAAATAAATATAATGAAGAGCTAAAATTTGACTCCATTAAATATCTTTTTATTATAAAAAATTAAAAATTTATCCATAAAAAATATATTTAGCTTAATATTAATAAAAAATAAATATCTAAATTATTTGAATATTTATAAATAATTTTAGACTTTTGGTATGTTTATGTAATTACATATTATGAAAGAACTTTTTTTTATAAATTGTCTATATCAAAATTTGTAACAAAATTTTAAAATCTAATCAATTGTTGAAGAAAGACCAAAAAAAGAATAGATTAAAAATAAAACAAAAGAAAATGTTGTCTGAAATCAAATGACTTAGTTTTTAAAATAAAAAAATATTTTTATAGAAATGAATTGAGACTCAAAAAAATATTATTTTTTATTAGTTTTTTTTTAAATTAGCTTTAGGTTTGCCAATAACAACAACATTAGTTAAAAAAATATTTTTTGCTATAAATATTATAAAGAATCGATTTTATAATCATATAAGAGATGAATTTTTAAATGATTGTTTAATAACATATATAAAAAAAAAATATTTAATTATATTGACAATGGAAAGAAAATATAAAACCTATTTAAATTTCTATTTTAGTGTTTAAATTTATTTGTTAGATAATTTGAAAACAAATTATATTTTATAATAATAAAGTATAATTATAAAAATTATTGTCATATATATATATATATATATATATATATATATATATATATATATATATATATATATATATATATGCATTGCCCCCACTAATAAAATTTTCTGGATCCGTCATTGTACAGCCCCATTGAGTGATAGAATTAAACAGTCTGTACTTCCAGATTTAAAGCGTTTATGTATAAAAATTAAGAACATGAACAGTAAATAAGAATATGAACAGAAAGTTCCCAGATCTATGAACTTCGGAGATATTTTAATGATAATATTTATATTCCTACTTCCCTATCAGGTTCTGATACTAGTTGGCCCCTAGTAAGGATATAAAAGGGAAAAAGGAAAAGAAGGAGGCAAGAGCAAATGTCAGAAAAATGAATGCAGATGCAAGAACAAGGAAATAAATATGAAGTTAGATGCGGCGGTAGTCCGCACGCATATGCAGGTTAGGTATGAGGTTAGATGTGGCGGTAGTCCGCACACATATGCAGATGCAGAAAAGTAAATATGAAAATACGAAAATGAAGAACTGAAGTTTTATTGAATGATTGAAAAAGAAAGAAGAGGGAAGAAGAAGAGCTGGAGAGCTTACAAGGGAACTCTCAGAGCTTCTCTCACTAACTTCTTTCTATGTGTTTGTAAACTAAAAGGGTGCCTTACAATGAGAACAAGGTCTCGTTTTATAATTGAAGATACTACTGTTTCTACAGTACAGGTGAAAATAACCGGTATTATTTCTACAGTACAGGTTGATATGATTTTGAATTAAGTGATTACATAAATTTTGAGATTAAAAGCTAATCCTCTCCGAGGTCAATTCCAAAGCAGTCATCTTCATTTTGATTATAACCGCTTGAGGATTCTGCTGACGAAGTAGGATTTTCTGTGTTTTTTATCTTTTTCGATCATCTGCATGATTTGCTGAAGGTGTTTTGCCAATGATTCTTTTGATTGAGCTCCTGCAAGGGCTGCAGCTATTTGAGCTTTCTGATTGAGAAACGAAGCCGTTTTCGGATCTGAAATCTTCTGACTGTGTGGATTGTTTTTGAACCATTCTCTGACCTTATCTGGATAGGCCATTGGTGAATCAAATTGAGACCACCATTTTATGTAACCATGCCTTTGTAGAGTTGGAAGTGATTTGTAGTGGTCTGATTTTGCATATTTGTATTGCCAGGAAAATACCCATGCTAGTGAAAAATTTGAGAAAAATTTTAACATTACAGGAATACATGATTTCTGACTGTTAAATTTTGATTGAAAAAGTTTATACCCTTCATCTGTTGGTGAGGGTAGAATTTCTGGGATTGGCCCAAAGAAGTCCCACCATTGGTAGAACCAATTTGAAAAAACATAATTGGTTTTTCTTTTAAAATAGATTAACCATAAATGTCTGTACTGAGTATTTTGAAAGGTGTCCCCAAAACTACATTATTTTTTATATTTTTTGCTATAATAAAATCGGTGGGAATTCTATTTCCCTTTTCAATAAAGACATTGGTTATTTTAAAATTGATACTTAGCCTTTCGCCCGTTATTGAGCTAAGACGTTCAGTAGTTTTTTCGAAATATTTTGTGGGGATCAGACCTTCCTTAATACAATTTGAATCTGCACCTGAGTCAAAGAGTGCTATGGTGTCGAAAACAAAATTTTTAACGACAATTCGGACATTTACGCGATGCTTCATGAAAGAGAACACATTTATTATTCTCAAAATTTCTTTTCCCTCATTGTCGTTAGAGATCTTATTTTCTTGTTCCTTAGAGCACTCAGTTTGGTTTAAAAGAGAACCAAGTTCTTCATCACCAAATTCTTCCTCTTGTATTAATTGCGAGAGAATGAGATAATGATTGTATTGATTTCTTTTGATTTCCTGGATTTCTCTCTTAAGATTGTTAACCTCAATTTGGAGGTCCTGAATGGTTATGGGATGAATAACTTGTTTTTCTAATTTTTTGAAAATAGGTTTGACATCATATTTATTGTTAAGGACCAAATTTTTGGGTTTTTTCTCCTTTTGTAAAGATCTTTTTAGTTTCAAAAGGAAGTCTTTCTTTTGTTCTGGATTTTCAATAGCCTCTATAGCATCAAATAAGAGATCTTGATCTTTGAATAAAACATTAATTTGCTTGATATCTGAATCTGAGGATGACTCAACATCATCAACTTGGATGCTGTTGATATTATCATCCGAAGATTCTGGCCCAGAGTTATCATCTGAACTATTGATCATAAGATTATTAATCTGTTCCTCAATCTGAGGATCAAGGTTCAGATTATTAATCTTTCCTTTTAACCAACAATATTTGCTAACATATCCAGGTTTTTTACATGTATAACAAATAATGGGATTTTTTTGGGGATACTTTTGGAAATTCTTTTGGAAACCTGTTTCATTTTTAGGTTTTTGAAAACCTTTTTTGGATCTTCTGAAATTCTTTTCAGGATTAGGTTTAAAATTTTTCGATTGGATGGTCTTTTAGATTTCCTTGGATGACAAGCAAGAAGACCAAATTGTTCACAGAAAGTTCCCAGATCGATACGATTTTGGGTTTTCTCACGAGCAAGTTGCCTTTGAATTTTATCATCTTGACAAATCTTTAGGGCAACCTTTTGGATGAAAGAAATAAGTTGGCCATAACTTAACTCATCATAGGGTATTATCCCGTCTGGGGTTAAGCTCCGAATTTTGTCCCTTATTTTATCTCCCAGGGATTTGGGGAGTCCAGCAAGGACCTTTTCTTTCCAGAAAGGTTGTTGACTGTCTTCTTTGGTATAGACCCTAGTAAGAAAGGTGTCCTTATACCATCAAAATTCAGACAAAGTTTTGCATATGAGATTGGAAAGTAGCTCAGCAGATCGGTCTTTCCAAAGAGATGGATCACCTATGAAGTGGCTTGCTATGGTAAAGATTAAGGTATTGACAGCATCGGGGATAGGTTTCCCGTCATCTCCAATGATGGGTTCGTTCTGATTATTGACTTTTATGGCGGAAAAGATTGAGTATTTTTGCTTATCAGAGAGGTAGTTATCCACTATCCCTTTAGTTGGCCACTGAACCCGGAAACAATAACATTGGCTATAGCTTCTTCAGAGGTTTCATGGGCTGCTTGATAGGCTGTGCCTACCATTGTCATATGCTGAAGCAAAATCATGATATTATATTCCATTTTGCCGTCTATGTTCCATTCATACACATTATTGGCATTGAAGTTGACAAAACCTAGTTCTCTTTCTTTGAGAGCTAGATCTGGAGCGGAAACTCGATTATAACCATATGCAGAGGGTTTGGTTAAATCCTTCCACTTGGTTAGAGAGTTGGTTATAATAGGGCTAACCTTGAGGGATGACTTGCCAGAATCATCATTTTGCTCGGAGCAAGATTCATTAGAGTCATGGCAGAGGGCATTAATGGCTTTAGATGAGCGTGTTTGAATACGAGAAGTAGACTCACCAGAGTTTGTAGGCGTTTCAGGGATAGTGGTAAAACGATTTAAAAGTTGATCAATTTTTTGAATAACTTCTGAATCACCAGATTGTTGTTTTAAAATGGAGGTTTTAAGACTTTGTTTTGCTTTGATACTCATTTTGAAAGGTTTAAAAAGGGGTTTCTCAATACTTTTAGAAGTAGAGGCTTTAGAAATATTTTTCAAAGAGAAAGTAGATCCTGAAGAGGAAAGGTTGTCACCCAAGCATTGTAAAAATCTATTGGTATAATTTGATTGCTTAATGAGATTTTTAATATCTTTAGGGGCGACAGCTTCATCTACATTCTTTGATTTAAAGGGAGAGGCCATAACAGGGTTATGTCCTTCCGTATTTGAAATAATAAAAGCTTCTTTTGGAGGAAACTCAGATCTGACTAAGTTCCCATCTTTGACTTTCCAAGTTGAAATAACATTTGCTGAAAGCGAAGTTTGTTTGGTTTTGAATGGATAATCAATGTTATTTTTGATGGAATAAGCATGAAACCATTCAAAAAAAGTAATATGCATTCTAACTTCATTTAAAAAATTATAGTACTTTTCTTTGAATGATAAGATTTGAGCAGCTGTGTAAGTATGTAAATACCATTCTCTTTGGAGGTCATACTCTTCAGAGTAAAGGTTTTTACATAAGACTTCTCTATTTATAACAAAATCTGTATTACTCATTGGGCATCATTCATAGAAGAGTATTGGGAATCAGCCATAGATGAGTATGTTGGAGATTGAATAGAAGATTCTATTTCAACATCATCATCTGAATGCTTTCCATCGGTTTGATAAACTGCTTGAGAAATGTTTGAATTATTTTGTAAACTAGAAATATGCATTTCAGAATTTACTGGTCTCAAAATTTTTGAAAACTGAGATTGAGAAGTCACTGAAAAAGATATTCTTGCTGAAGCAAAATCATTAGATATTCGTGCTTCAGATCTAGAGGAAAAAGAGTTCCGTCTGCCGAAGAAAATCTCTACTTTCCCTGATTCATCCTGTTTTATTTCTCGCAAGAGAGGTGCTTGCCTAGGTTGCGTTGGGATGGCTCGGTCAATTGACCATGACTAGGGGAGGTCAATTTCATCCCATCTTATGAGCCTTGGGATCATGACGTTGGCCTTTGTCATGTCTGTGACAAACAAAGTAGTTTCACGATCTTGGGACTTAAGAAGGACTCTTGAATTACAAGTGTTCATAACCTTGTATTAAATTCTATAGATTAGAGCGGCTGGAATGGACCCTTCTTTCATGTTGAGACCATGAATTTGAATGTTTAGGAAAAGAGAGTCAAGAATGTTAAAGTCTAACAGGCCGACCATTTTGTTTGGAAAACAGTTGAAGTAAACCGGACCGTGCCCTAGACTTGTTTCAACTATTCTGATTAAGGAGTCTTGGAAGTCATTCTGTCTAATATCTCTCAGACACATGAGGATAGAGGCATTCAAACTTTCTCGTATGAGTGGTTTGACTGCAACTTGGACACACCCTATATGAAGATATCTGTAGTGACGAGCATGTTCTCTAACATATTTTTTGGTCAGAAGATGGAATTCTTCACCATAATCTGGTCCTAGAGGAATGTTGTTCTCAGCGGTTTTAATGATATAGTCTGATTTTCTTTTGTTGTCATTAGGGACATATAACTCTTCTTGAGGGATCTTGGGTGTTTCCCAATTGTCAATTGCTTGATTGATATCTTCGAAGCAGACTTCTTCTTGAAAGATATTATGTTTGGGAGAAAGTTCCTCAGGACGAGCAACTTTCTCAGTAAGGGGATTGGAAGAAGAATTGATAGGAGAGGAGGAGGAGGAAGACAGTGAGGAAAAGGAAATGCGTCTAGAGAGAGAGCGGAAGAGTTTAGACATGATTTCATAAAATCTGATATCATAGCCCTCCTTTGGTTCAGAGAGAACATATATATTATCACTAAACTATCACTCAAATTTTTGAATCTAGATTTTTAACTCTTTTTTTTATCCTTTAAATCCATAGCCACTAGGAGTTCTTACGTTTGGATCTTATCACTTTCAAGGACATCGTCAAATTAGCCTTACTGCCCAAACTCCAGGGTCTTACTGCTACAGCCCCATTGAGTGATAGGATTAAACAGCCTATACTTCCAAATTTAAAGCATTTATGTATAAAAATTAAGAACATGAACAGTAAATAAGAATATGAACAGAAAGTTTCCAGATCCATGAACCTCAGAGATAGTTTAATGATAGTATTTATATTCCTACTTCCCCATCAGACTCTGATACCAGTTGGCCCCTAGTGAGGATATAAAAGGGAAAAGGGAAAGAAGGAGGAAGAAGGAGGCAAAAGCAAATGTCAGAAAAATGAATGCAGATGCAAGAACAAGGAAATAAATATGAAGTTAGATGCGGGGTAGTCCGCACGCATATGCAGGTTAGGTATGAGGTTAGATGTGGCGGTAGTCCGCACACATATGCAGATGCAGAAAAGTAAATATGAAAACACGAAAATGAAGAACTGAAGTTTTATTAAATGATTGGAAAAGAAAGAAGAGGGAAGAAGAAGAGCTGGAGAGCTTACAAGGGAACTCTCAGAGCTTCTTTCACTAACTTCTCTCTATGTGTTTGTAAACTTAATTTTTATACATAAACGCTTTAAATCTGGAAGTACAGGCTGTTTAATCCTATCACTCAATGGGGCTATAGAAGTAAGACCCTGGAGTTTGGGCAGTAAGGCTAATTTGACAATGTCTTTGAAAGAGATAAGATCCAAACGTAAGAAATCCTGGTGGCTATGGATTTAAAGGATAAAAAAGAGTTAAAACCCAGATTCAAAAATTTGAGTGATAGTTTAGTGATAATATATATGTTCTCTCTGAACCAAAGGAGGGCTATGATATCAGATTTTATGAAATCATGTCTAAACTCTTCCGCTCTCTCTAGACGCCTTTCCTTTTTCTCACCGTCTTCCTCCTCCTCCTCTCCTATCCATTCTTCTTCCAATTCCCTTACTGAGAAAGTTGCTCGTCCTGAGGAACTTTCCCCCAAACACAATATCTTTGAAGAAGAAGTCTGCTTCGAAGATATCAATCAAGCAATTGACAATTGGGAAATACCCAAGATTCCTCAAGATGAGTTATATGTCCCTGATGACAACAAAAGAAAATCAGACTATATCATTAAAACCGCTGAGAACAACATTCTTCTAGAACCAGATTCTGGTGAAGAATTCCATCTTCTGACCAAACAATCTGTTAGAGAACATGTTCGTCACTACAGATATCTTCATATTTGGTGTGTCCAAGTTGCAGTTAAACCACTCATACGAGAAGGTTTGAATGCCTCTATCCTCATGTGTCTGAGAGATATTAGACACAATGACTTCCAAGACTCCTTAATCGGAACAGTTGAAACAAGTCTAGGACACGGTCCGGTTTACTTCAACTATTTTCCAAACAAAACGGTCAGCCTGTTAGACCTTAACATTTTTGACTCTCTTTTCCTAAACATCCGAATTCATGGTCTCAACATGAAAGAAGGTCCATTTCAGCCACTCTAATCTATAGGATTCAATACAAGGTCATGAACACTTGTAATTCAAGAGTCCTTCTTAAGTCCTAAGATCGTGAAACTACTTTGTTTGTCACAGACATGACAAAGGCCAATGTCATGATCCCAAGGCTCATAAGATGGGATGAAATTGACCTCCCCTAGTCATGGTCAATTGACTGAGCCATCCCAACGCAACCTAGGCAAGCACCTCTCTTGCGAGAAATAAAACAGGATGAATCAGGGAAAGTAGAGATTTTCTTCGACATACGGAACTCTTTTTCCTCTAGATCTGAAGCAGGAACATCTAATGATTTTGCTTCAGCAAGAAGATCTTTTTCAGTGACTTCTCAATCTCAATTTTCAAAAATTTTGAGACCAGTAAATTCTGAAATGCATATTTCTGGTTTACAAAATAATTCAAACATTTCTCAAGCAGTTTATCAAACCGATGGAAAGCATTCAGATGATGATGTTGAAATAGAATCTTCTATTCAATCTCCAACATACTCATCTATGGCTGATGCCCAATACTCTTCTAGGAATGATGCCCAATGAGTAATACAGAATTTGTTATAAACAGAGAAGCCTTACGTAAAAACCTTTACTCTGACGAGTATGACCTCTAAAGAGAATGGTATTTACGTACTTACACAGCTGCTCAAATCTCATCATTCATAGAAAAGTACTATAATTTTTTAAATGAAGTTAGAATGCATATTCCTTTTTTTGAATGGTTTCATGCTTATTCCATCAAAAACAACATTGATTATCCTTTCAAAACCAAAAAAACTTCGCTTTCAGCAAATGTTATTTCAACTTGGAAAGTCAAATATGGGAACTTAGTCATATCTGAATTTCCTCCAAAAGGAGCTTTTATTATTTCAAATACGGAAGGACATAACCCTGTTATGGCCTCTCCCTTTAAATCAAAGAATGTGGATGAAGCTGTCGCCCCTAAAGATATTAAAAATCTTATTGAGCAATTAAATTATACCAATAGATTTTTACAATGCTTGGGTGACGACCTTTCCTCTTCAGGATCTACTTTCTCTTTGAAAAACGTTTCTAGCCTCTACTTCTAAAAGTATTGAGAAACCCCTTTTTAAACCTTTCAAAATTAGTAGCAAGGCAAAAAAAGTCTTAAAACTTCCATTTTAAAACAACAATCTGGCGATTCAGAAGTTATTCAAAAAATTGATCAACTTTTAAATCGTTTTACCACTGTCCCTGAAACTCCTACAAACTCTGGTGAGTCTACTTCTCGTATTCAAACACGCTCATCTAAAGCCATTAATGCCCTCTGCCATGAGTCTAATGAATCTTCCTCCGAGCAAAGTGATGATTCTGGCAAGTCATCCCTCAAGGTCAGCCCTATTATGACCAACTCTCTAACCAAGTGAAAGGGTTTAACCAAACCCTCTGCGTATGGTTATAATCGAGTTTTCGCTCCAGATATAGCTCTCGAAGAAAGAGAACTAGATTTTGTTAGCTTCAATGCCAATAATGTCTATGAATGGAACATAGACGGCAAAATGGAATATAATATCATGAGTATGCTTTAGCATATGACAATGGTAGGCAAAACCTATCAAGCAGCCCATGAAACCTCTGAAGAAGCTATAGCCAATGTTATTGTTTCCGGGTTCAGTGGCCAACTAAAGGGATGGTGGGATAACTACCTCTCTGATAACCAAAAACACTCAATCTTTTTCGCCATAAAAGTCAATGATCAGAACGAGCCCATCATTAGAGACGACGGGGAACCTATCTCCGATGCTGTCAATACCTTAATCTTTACCATAGCAAGCCACTTCATAGGTGATCCATCTCTTTGGAAAGACCGATCTGCTGAGCTACTTTCCAATCTCAGATGCAAAACTTTATCTGATTTTTGATGGTATAAGGACACCTTTCTTACTAGGGTCTATACCAGAGAAGACAGTCAACAACCTTTCTGGAAAGAAAAGTTCCTTGCTGGACTTTCCAAATCCTGGGAGATAAAGTAAGGGACAAAATTTGGAGCTTAACCCCAGACGGGATAATACCCTATGATGAGTTAAGTTATGGCCAATTCATTTCTTTCATCCAAAAGGTTGCCCTAAAGATTTGTCAAGATGATAAAATCCAAAATTGTATCGATTTGGGAACTTTCTGTGAACAATTTGGTCTTCCTGCTTGTCATCCAAGGAAATCTAAAAGACCATCCAATCGAAAAATTTTTAAACCTAATCCTGAAAAGAATTTCAGAAGATCCAAAAAAGGTTTTCAAAAACCTAAAAATGAAACAGGTTTCCAAAAGAATTTCCAAAAGTATCCCCAAAAAAACCCCATTATTTGTTATACATGTAAAAAACCTGGACATGTTAGCAAATATTGTCAGTTAAAAGGGAAGATTAATAATCTGAACCTTGATCCGCAGATTGAGGAACAAATTAATAATCTTATGATCGATAGTTCAGATGATAACTCTGGGCCAGAATCTTCGGATGATAATATCAACAACATCCAAGTTGATGATGTTGAGTCATCCTCAGATTCAGATATCAAGCAAATTAATGTTTTATCCAAAGATCAAGATCTCTTATTTGATACTATAGAGGCTATTGAAAATCCAGAACAAAAGAAAGACTTCCTTTTGAAACTAAAAAGATCTTTACAAAAGGAGAAAAAACCCAAAAATTTGGTCCTTAACAATAAATATGATGTCAAACCTATTTTCAAAAAATTAGAAAAACAAGTTATTTCATCCCATAACCATTCAGGACCTCCAAACTGAGGTTAACAATCTTAAGAGAGAAATCCAGGAAATCAAAAGAAATCAAGACAATCATTATCTCATTCTCTCGCAATTAATACAAGAGGAAGAATCTGGTGATGAAGAACTTGGTTCTCTTTTAAACCAAACTGAGTGCTCTAAGGAACAAGAAAATAAGATCTCTAACGACAATGAGGGAAAAGAAATTTTGAGAATAATAAATGTGTTCTCTTTCATGAAGCATCGCGTAAATGTCCGAATTGTCGTTAAAGATTTTGTTTTCGACACCATAGCACTCTTTGACTCAGGTGCAGATTCAAATTGTATTAAGGAAGGTCTGATCCCCACAAAATATTTCGAAAAAACTACTGAACGTCTTAGCTCAATAACGGGCGAAAGGCTAAGTATCAATTTTAAAATAACCAATGTCTTTATTGAAAAGGGAAATATCAGAATTCCCACCAATTTCATTATAGCAAAAAATATAAAAAATAATGTAGTTTTGGGGATACGTTTCGTAAATCTTTTGTTTCCATATCTGGCAGATTTTCCTGGACTTACCTCTTTTGTGGGAGGACAGGTAACTTTCTTTGAGTTCTTAGACCTACCAAAACAAAGATCTTTAAACCTAATTAAATCCAAAACCAAACAGATTTGTTTTTTAAAAGAAGAAATCTCTTTCAAAACTCTTGAATCACAACTTACACAACCAAAGATTCAAGAAAAAATAAAAAATCTTTCAAATCACATTGAAAAGTCTATTTGTTCTGATTTGCCTCATGCCTTCTGGAATAGGAAAGAACACATTGTTGATCTTCCCTATAAAAAGGATTTCAAAGAATAAAAAATCCCTACAAAAGCCCACCCCATTCAAATGAATGAGCAGCTTTTGCAGCATTGTCAAAAAGAAATTAAAGATCTTTTGGATAAAAGGTTAATTCGTCCTAGCAAGAGTCCTTGGTCTTGCTCTGCTTTTTATGTTAATAAATAAGCTGAGATAGAACGAGGAACTCCCAGGCTTGTCATCAATTACAAACCTTTGAATCAAGCTTTACAATGGATTCGTTACCCCATCCCAAACAAAAAGGATTTGCTTAATAGGTTAAACTCAGCAAACATTTTTGGCAAATCCAAATCACTGAATCAGACCGATATAAAATGGCATTTACAGTTCCATTTGGGCAATATGAATGGAATGTAATGCCTTTTGGTCTGAAAAATACCCCTTCCGAATTTCAGAAAATCATGAACGATATTTTCAACCCATACTCAAACTTTGCAATCATTTATATTGATGATGTCTTAATCTTCTCCCAAAATCTGGATGATCATTTCAAACATGTTAAAACTTTTATGTACATCATCCAAAAAAAATGGACTTGCTATTTCTAAATAAAAAATTATTCTTTTTTAGACAAAAATCTGCTTTCTTGGTCATATGATTTTTCAGGGAACAATAACTCCTATTGAAAGGTCAATTTTGTTTGCAGAAAAGTTTTCAGATTATATCCTTGATAAACATCAGCTCCAGAGGTTCCTAGGATGTCTCAATTATGTTTCAGATTTCATCCCGAATCTTAACAATCTCATTAAGCCCCTCCATGATAGGCTTAAGAAGAATCCTCCACCTTGGATGGACAAACATTCTGATATTATTAGATTTCTTAAAACCAAAGTCCAGAATCTCCCTTGTCTATACCTACTTGTTTCTCAGGCATTCAAAATAGTGGAAACTGATGCATCAGATTTAGGATATGGTGGTATCTTAAAATAAAAATTGCATGATAAAGAATGTATCATTGCATTTACATCAAAACATTGGAATACTACTCAACAAAAATATTCCACTATCAAAAAAGAAATTTTAGCCATTGTCTTATGCATCACAAAATTTTAATCTGACTTACTCAATAAAAAATTTTTAGTCCGAGTTGACCGTAAATCGGCTAAAGATGTTTTACAAAATGATGTTAAAAATCTTGCATCGAAACAAGTTTTTGCCAGATGGCAAGCTATATTAAGCGTTTTTTATTTTGATATTGAGCACATCAAGGGCAACTCAAACTCTCTCCCTGACTTTCTCACACGTGAATATTTGCAGGGAGACAAGCAAAAAAACGATGCCTAAAAAGGAAACTTTAGCCTCAGCAAGAGGCAGAGGCATTCGCCTAGTCCTACCCGGGCCAATCAGAAGATCTGGGTCTAGCACCCCAACAGGGTCATCTACCTAATAGCCTACTCAACAATCTGGGTCATCTTCCCAACAACCCACTCAATAATCCGTTGAACCGACAAACAACCAAGCCAAACAAACTAAAGCAGACTATGCCTTCCTAATTGAAACCCTCTCGGCCTTACAAGACCAAGTCTCACTAAACTCAACAAAAAGTCTTGGGCTGACATTTCCAACGAGTCAGATGAAGAAATTGACTTGGCTCAATTGATATCCCAAATGGCCAATCATAAAACAGTCATACAAATACCAAAAGAAAAGGCTGTTGTCCAGACACCCCAAACATCCTCAACCTCTACCAAAACACAAAAAGCCCAAACCAATTACATGTCTACAAACAAAACCTCAAACATTATCCATATGGAGCCTGAATTCTGGGATAGCTCGCCAAACAAAGTCATCCCAAAGATTTTTCCTACTGGGTTCCACTTCAGGCCTTTAGCACCCAACAAAACCTGCCAATTTTACAAATTCATCTTAATAGATACTGACTCAGTATCTATTAAACATTACAAGGATAAAACCAATCCTTAATTTATAACCCATTCAACTATCCAAATCCTCAGAATTTTGTCCCCAAAATAATTTGGGAACAACCTAAACAAAATTCAAAAATTTTCTCAAAATTATGACCCAATAGGTTTTAATTATTAGGACTATATGGAAGCCTGGACTAAAGTATTTTGGTTTCAAAATACTCAGTACAGACATTCATGGTTAATCTATTTTAAAAGAAAAACCAATTATGTTTTTTCAAATTGGTTCTACCAATGGTGGGACTTCTTTGGGCCAATCCCAGAAATTCTACCCTCACCAACAGATGAAGGGTATAAATTTTTTCAATCAAAATTTACAGTCAGGAATCATGTATTCCTGTAATGTTAAAATTTTTCTCAAAATTTTCACTAGCATGGGTATTTTTCTGGCAATACAAATATGCAAAATCAGACCACTGCAAATCACTTCCAATCCTACAAAGGCATGGTTACGTAAAATGGTGGTCTCAATTTGATTCATCAATGGCCTATCCAGATAAGGTCAGAGAATGGTTCAAAAACAATCCACACAGTCAGAAGGTTTCAGATCCGGAAACGGCTTCGTTTCTCAATCAGAAAGCTCAAATAGCTGCAGCCCTTACAGGAGCTCAATCAAAAGAATCATTGGCAAAACACCTTCAGCAAATCATGCAGATGATCGAAGAAGATGAAAAACATAAAGAAAATCCTACTTCATCAGCAGAATCCTCAAGCAGTTATAATCAAAATGAAGATGATTGCTTTGGAATTGACCTCGGAGAGGATTAGCCTTTAATCTCAAAATTTATGTAATCACTTAATTCAAAATCATATCAACCTGTACTGTAGAAATAGTACCGGTCATCTTCACCTGTACTGTAGAAACAGTAGTATCTTCAATTATAAAAGGATACCTTGTTCTCATTGTAAGGCACCCTTTTAGTTTACTTATACATAGAGAGAAGTTAGTGAGAGAAGCTCTGAGAGTTCCCTTGTAAGCTCTCCAGCTCTTCTTCTTCCCTCTTCTTTCTTTTCCAATCATTCAATAAAATTTCAGTTCTTCATTTTCGTATTTTCATATTTACTTTTCTGCATCTGCATATGTGTGCGGACTACCGCCACATCTAACCTCATACCTAACTTGCATATGCGTGCGGACTACCGCCGCATCTAACTTCATATTTATTTCCTTGTTCTTGCATCTGCATTCATTTTTCTGACATTTGCTTTTGCCTCCTTCTTCCTCCTTCTTCCCCTTTTCCCTTTTCTATCATCACCAGGGGCCAACTGGTATATATATATATATTAGGGGTGGTAAAATGGGTCGAATTCGTCGGACCGACCCACCAAACCCGCTAAAAAAGGTGGGTCACGCTAGAACTTTAGACTTGTCCAATTAAAAAAATTTGCCAAATTATGTATATATGTTTCAATTATGTGACTTTATTTATTTTATTTTATAATTTCGTATATATGTTCAAATTATGTGATTTATTTTTTAAAATAAAGATGGTTCTATTGACAAATATTATTTTGAACAATTTTATTAAAATTAAAAATTTTAAAAAAGATAGTAAAAAAATTATATTATAATTTGACTATTTTTTACTTGTATTTAATTGTTTAATTGTTATTTTTTGTTAATTTTAATTTATTTTATTTTTCAAAAAACAAAACAAAGTCAAACGGCTAGCATTTTTGTACCCACTTTAGTTGGCAGGGCAGGCCGGCCCGCATTGCCACTCCTAATATATACTATATAGTAATTTTTTTATATATTAAATAATTATAATCATATAATAACATTGAAATCAGAAAACATATTAACTCCGTTATAGTTTAACTATTTAAAATATCATTTTAATATAATTTTTAATATTATAAAAAAAATTGCATAAAAATTTTGCGGGTTTGGCGAATTTTTTTAATTTGACAGGTTTCAAATCCTAGTATGACCCACATTTTTTAGCGAGTTCGGTAGGTCAGTCCGACAGAATCGACCCGTTTTGCCACCTCTAATATATATATATATATATATATATATATATATATATATATATATATTAAGAAGATTATCACATATTTTACTATATAAAGGTAGAAACTTTTTATTCTAAAAAGTATAAATTAAATAAATACAAAAAATATAATTTTTTTTATTCATTAAAATTAATTATTATGAAATTTTTTTTATAATATTAAAATGATATTTTAAATTACAATATAAAAATATAAAATAAAATTTATTTTATATTATTTGACAAATAATTAGATTATTATATTTAAAATTTATTAACTAATTACTTTGTTAAATATATTTTTATATCATATAATTTTTTATCAAAATATTTGTAAAAGTAAAATTTATTTAAAAAGTTATATATAATACATGAAAATATTAAATTTTTTATTTAGGTATGTATTTAAAATTATATTATTTATTCTATTTTTCTAAAAAAATTAAAAAAATAATAAAAAAGTTAATATTTTCATGTAATATATATAGTATTTTAAATAAATTATATTTTTAAAATATTTTTATAAAAAATTATATTATATAATAATATCTTTAATAAAGTAGTTAGTTAATAAATTTTAAATATAATAATCTAATTATTTGTCAAGTAATATAAAATAAAATTTTAATTATTTTATATTTTTATGTTAGTTATAGTTTAAAATATTATTTTAATATAATTTTTTAATATTATAAAAAAAATTTGCATAATAATTAATTTTAATAAATAAAAAATACTCATATATTATATATTTAATTATTTAAGAATAAAAGATTTTTGTTGCCGTTTAAAGTATTGTGTATTGAAATATTGCTATTTAAAGCATTTAGGGTTAAGTTTCTTTATAAATAAGTTTTTTTTATAAATTATTGTTAAAACTTTAAAGACTCGGTTTTCACCCGGGTTAGACCTGGTATAGTTGTGGCCCAAAAATATTTAGATTTCATCGGGTCTAAGACCGAGTTAGGGTCTAAAAAATAAATCCAGTGTATATTTAGAACCGAATTCAGATAAAAACAAACTCGATTTCATCCAATCCATAAACACCTCTAATAATATTATGTCATTTTGACACAAATTCTGTTCGGTTTGTCGGGTGAACGGAGCGGTAAGAGAGACGAGGGAAATCTGGACCTTGGCTGCTGACGAATGGATGGACTTCCCGAATTCGTGTGGAAGAATGGATGGTTGGAGCCTCGCGATCTCATGAGTTGTGGAGTTGGAGAGGGGGGAGCTATATGCAAAAAGGACTCTGATGCTCAAGTCAGGATCCGTACATATGGCAGTAAGAGTGAGGGTATGGTGACGTACCTCAGGAAGGGGTAGGGCCATCCCCCTATATACTCTGCACCTAGGGCGGGTCCCGCAGGAGCAGACCCGCCTTCCAGAAAGTTTCCTTTCCCCCCCAGCTATCAGGCGCTTAGCTGGAGGGGTGGAAGCGTCGGGTCAGCCTCCTGGTTCGGGTTCGAGGTGCCTGTCGGGACGTATTTCTGGGCCAGGGCATTATGCTAGCTGAGCCAGGTCGGAACAGTACCCCCAACGCCCCAGCTACGGCCGTGAGTGCCGTTGTTGGCGTATTCTGATCTCCTTCTGTCGTATCGTCGCTGCGTCGGCCGCTCGTGATTGGGGCATGCCTTCTACGCGCAAGTGGGTTTCATCGCCTCGAGGGAATGTCATTTGTTGCCTCGTTCTCCACGCCAGGCATTTAATGTTCTTAATTGCTGATTTGAACCCTGCGCAGAATTACCATTTTGCCCCTGTCTTTTGCGCTCCCAGGCTTCCGTTATTATTTAGTTCTCCCTGCTTTTGTATTTCAGTTTCCTACTTCCAGATTACCACCAAAAACTCCTCATTTCCCTTCCACACTCTCTAAAGTCACTTTACTCTGAATTGTTCCTGTTTCACCAAAACTTTCTCAAGATTACGCCGCTCCTTTCGATCATCATCACTATTCTGGTAAGTTTCTTCTTTCTTTCCTGCTTCTCAATCTTGCCTCATGCTTATGCTGCTTGTATGCTCTTCCCTGTTTGTGCTTGTTTGGATTAAGTGTTAGATTTGCATGTTTGAGTTTTGACAACGTTAGGTAAATGATAGGGGGTTCCATTTAGGTTCCTGATTTTTTGTCTTTATTTAGCTATAGATTTAGCCTTGGTTTAACTGTAGATAGGCTCATCGTAGCGTTTAGCATTAGTTCTTGTTTTTCTCACCTACCGACCTTGTAGTCTGATCTTGAGTGGTGCCTCCATTGTAGGTATGGCGCAACTTCCTCTTCCGAGGCCCCATGATGACAGATACGCCTGGGTCACCTCAGATGTGAAGGATACACCTTCACAAATAACCTTAGAGGAGCTCATGGAGTTTCGTCTTCGCGACCAACTGTGCGGGGGCGGTGATGAGGAGGGACACTATGAGGTGTTTGTTCCTGCCACCCACTAGCGCATATGCCAGCTTAATCTTAACATCCCCCGAATTGCCGATTGGATCTGGATGTGTAAGGTGATTTCACCGTTCTGGGGGTTCGCATCCCCTTCTCTCCTTTCCAAATGGTGCTTCTTAACTGGTGCGATGTGGCCCTGTCGTAGCTGCATCCGAACAGTTAGGCGGCCATCCGGTGTTTTGAGATGGTCTACGAGTACCTAAACCTGCCGGCCTCTGTGGAAGTGTTCTTATGGTTGTTTGTCTTGACTAACCCTTCCAAAAAGGGAAGACACAAGAAGGGGTTTATGTCCTTCTGGTTTACTCGGGGCAGACGAATATTTGGGGTGTTTAAAGATTCATTTCGTGGTTTTAAAGATAAGTATTTTAAGGTCCGACCCGTCGAGGGTCATCATCCTTTCTAGTTGACCCTGGAAGGGGAGCGGCGAATTCTGACCTACTGGAGTTTCGGGTCCTGGTCCAATGCTTTACGAAGGTTACATACAAAGACCTTACTCAGCGGGATAAGAACATTGCTGACGTGTTGGTGGTCTTTTTTTAACAAGAACAACATCAACCCTCATCTTTTAATGGGTGACCGGGAGATGGGTAGAGGTTATATAAGTAAGTGGTCAGTTGGTTGTGTTGCCCTTCTCCTCTTTTTCTTTTTTTTTTTCGAGCTGACGGGTTGTTGTGTCTACTGCAGTGGACATGGCCGCCGAACACACTGGACTTGAGGATTTGATGGCCCAATTCCTTTCTGAGCATAGTGAGGATAGCTCTGTGACACAGCTGCCAAGCATCTGTCCTCCCCAAATGCCAAAGCACAATCAGCTCTTCCTCCCCTCTCCTTTGGGGCCTAGCCATCCCATCGTAACGACTGGTCCGAGCGGTAGTGGAGTGGTGCCTCTTGAGGTAGACCCGGCTGGAAAGGGTCCTGATGTCACTATAGATGACAATCCTCGCAAGCGGAAGCTGGCCTCTAGTCCTGAGGGGTCATTCACTGTTATGGAGAAGAATTTTGACGCTGGGGGTTTCATTGACTTGCAGCTCATGCCCGACACTGATGAATTCTTTCATGATGGGGACCTGGGCGCTCAGGCTAGGTGGATCTACCGATGTATGTTACGGGCCACGACCATTTCGAGGAAAGCCGAGCCGATCCTGACTCAGGTTGGGTCCTTAGACGAGAAGTATCACCAAACCCTTCAGGAGGTTGAGAGGCTGAAGGCTGAGGTTGGGGTCTTAAAGGAGAAGCTAGCCGACTCAGAGGGGAAACTGGAGACCTCTGACGAAGCGGTCACTCGTCTTACAGAGCGGGAGATGACTCTAGAGTCTCAGCTCAACTCTGCTCGCACCGAAACTTCTGCAGCTCAGGCTAAGGTTAATGCTTTGGAAGCCAAGCTTGAAGAGGTCGAGAAATCGGCCAATAGTGCTAAAGATGAGGTTGCTGGGCTAAAGCAGGAGGTTTCCGACCTGAGGAAGAAAAATAAGGATACAGTGAAGAAGGCGATGTAGGTGATTAATGGGACCGAGGAGGCGATTAAGGCCCAGGTCAAGCTGCTTTCTCCCGACTTCGACGCTTCTACGATTGGAGCGTTCAAGACTATCCGGGATGGTCAAATTGTTGACATTTCGAAGAAGTGATGTACTTTTACTGGTATGTTATTTTGAACTTGTGTAATAGTTTTGTGTAGATCTTTGAACCCTTTTGTAATTTCTATAACTCGTTTACCGTTTTGTTACTGGTGATTGACAATTTGTTTACCATTTTTGAAATCGTCGGTCTGTTTACCATTTTTGGTCAAATTTGTTTGGTAATCTTCTAGTTATTTACTGTTCCATTGTCATTGGTAATTGGGGAAGCCAGTCGGTGGCTTTCATATTTTACAAAATTTCAAACTGTGGCTTATTTTTGTAGCCGTGTATTGTAGTATTGACGGTGTCGTTAGCTTCCGGGGTGATCAGTCCCGAGAGGCCGTAATCTCAGTAGACCGGTTAGTTGGCAAGTCAGATAAAGATACAAATAGAAATAAAGTGAAAAAGGAATATATTAAGTGATTGACAAAAATAAAAAATTGACAATAATTCAACATAAAGTAAAACGGATGTTACTGAATCAGTGGGACGGGTGGCCGTTCTGGATGCTAGGAGTAGAACCTTGTCAAGTTTTTCACGTTCCATGTTCGGGGTACCTCCTTCTCGTCTAGACGCTTCAGTTTGTAAGCCCCGTTACCGACCACTTCCCTCACTCTGTATGGACCTTCCCAATTGGCCGCCAGCTTGCCTTCCCCAGGGGTGTGGAGGCCTACGTCGTTGCGTCGTAGGACCAGGTCATTTGGCTCAAAGGTCTTCCTTAATACCCTGGTGTTGTAACGGAGCGCTATTCTTTGCTTTAACGCCACTTCCGACAAGTGCGTCATTTTCCTGGTTTCGTCGATCAAGTCCTTCTCTACAGCTTTCTCAACTCCACCCAGGAGATGTCGTGGACTAGGCTCCCCGACTTCCACAGGGATAACTCCGTCAACCCTATAGGTAAGTCGTAAAGGGATTTTCCTGGTGGAGGATTGAGGTGTTGTTCTATATTACCATAGGACTGACGCTAGTTCGTCTGCCCACGAACCCTTCTTCTGGTCAAGTCGCCTTTTGATACCATGGAAGATGACTTTGTTTGCTGCTTCCACTTGGCCATTATTTTGTGGGTGCTCCACTGATGAGAACCTCTGTTTTACACCTAGACCTGTGAGGAACTCCCTGAACTTCTTGTCCACAAATTGTGTTCCATTGTCTGATATTACGGTCTCTGGGATTCCAAATCTGGAGATTACCTGTCTCCACATGAACTTACGGCAGTTTGCTGATGAAATGCTGGCCAGTGGCTCCGCTTCGACCCACTTTAGATAGTAATCAATAGTCACGATCAGGTACTTAACCTGCCCGAGCCCTACCGGGAATGGTCCCAAAAGGTCAATGCCTCACTAGCTAAAAGGCCGGGAGGCCATAAGAAAACTTAACTCAGATGCCGGGGTCTTACGAAAATTTGCATTTTCTTGGAACTTCTTGCATCTCTTGAAGAATTCTTGGGAATCCGTCATCATCGAGGGCCAGAAGTAGCCGGCTCTCACGAGCTTCCGAGCCAAAGCCTTTCTCCGATGTGGTGGCCGCAACATCCCTCATGGACTTCTCTTAGCACGTAGTCCATCTGGTCGGGTCGCAAGCACTTCAACAGGGGTTGGTTCAACCCTCTCTTGTATAGCTGGCCTTGTATTATTATGTACTTGGCTGCCTCCCTTCTCAATGCCTTTACTGCCTTGTCGTCGTCGGGGAGCTTCCTACTTTCCAAAAAATCAGCAATTGGGTCCACCCATGAGGGTATGACATCTTCTCGGGTCACGCACAGGGCGACTGTCAGTTCCTTCACTAACCCCTGGATCAAAGAGCAGTTTGCCGTTCTAGGCTTTGTACTAGCCAATTTGGATAGGAGGTCGGCTCGTGTGTTCCTCACTCTTGGAATGTGCTGCACCACGACCTCCTCAAAGTTCTTGCTTAGGTCCCAAACTTTTTCCAGGTATTTTTGCAGTAGAGGGTCTTTGGCTGGGTAAGTTCCATTGATTTGGGAGGTGACGACTTGAGAGTCGCTGTTCACCTCTACTCTTATTACCCCGACTTCTTTTGACAACAGCAGGCCACCAATTAGGGTCTCGTATTCCACCTGGTTGTTGGAGACTGGAAACTCGAACTTGACAAATTGCTCGTACACTATCCCTGTTTAGCTCTCAAGGATTATTCCTGCCCCCCCCAGAGGTCTGGTTGGAAGCTCCATCAACGTGGAGTTTTCACCGCATGCCCGGGGTTTCGTGGGGATTCCCAGTGACTTCAACCAGAAAGTCTGCCATGGCCTGGGCCTTGATTGAATGTCTAGGCTCATATTGTAGGTCATATTGAGATAGCTCGATTGCCCAGGTCATCATCCGTCCCGTTAGGTTGGATTTTTGCAAGACCTGGCATGTCGCTTGGTCCGTTCTGACGATCACTTGATGACCCTGGAAGTACTGTCACAACCTTCGAGATAACTTTTCCAGCTTGCTATACCTTAGCTCTGCCCCTTGCAGCGCTTTACTGACAAAGTAAAACGGCTGTTGGGTTTTTCCTTCCACTCGTACCAAGACGGCCACCAAGGCTTCATCTGTTACCGCCAAGTACAAGAACAGTGTCTCACCATCCTTGGGTTTGCCGAGGACTGGGGGTGGCGAGAGTATGCTCTTGAAGAGGTTGAAAGCCTCCTCGCATGATGGGGTCCATTAAAAAACTATTCCTTTTTTCATCAAGTTGAAGAATGGTAGGGCTTTGGCTGCCGATGCTCCGAGAAAGCGGGAATAGGGCCGTGAGTCTTCCGACCAGCCTTTGTGTGTCCTTAATGCAACTCGGGCTCGTCATTTGCAGGATCGCCTCGCACTTCTCAGGGTTGGCATCCACTCCCCTCTGAGTTATCATGAAACCCAAGAACCTTCTGGCCTCCATGGCGAAGGCGCACTTGAGAGGGTTAAGTCTCATATTGTGTTGTCGGAGGGACGTGAACACGGTCTTTAGGCCCCCAATTAGGTCTTTCGACCGGCCGGTCTTTACCAAGATGCCATCCACATACACCTCCACTGACTTCCCGATAAGTTCGTTGAAGACTTTACTCATTAACCTTTGATAGGTTGCTCTCGCATTCTTTAATCCAAATGGCATTACCCTGTAGCAGTAGGTGCCACTTGGCATTATGAACGCCGTTTTTTCTTCATCTGGTCGGTGCATCAGGATCTGGTTGTAACCAGAATATGCGTCCATGAAACTCAGGAAGCGATATCCCGCAGCCCCGTCCACTAGAGCGTCAATGTTGGGGAAGGGGAAGGAGTCCTTGGGCCATGCCTTGTTGAGGTCGGAGTAGTCTACACACATCCTCCACTTTCTGTTGGCATTCTTAACCAGACTACATTTGACAGCCAGGTTGAGTAGTCTAGCTCTCGGATGAACCCTGCTTCTAGCAAGCTGGCCATTTGCTTGGCAACCTCGTTGGCTCTCTTCTGTGTCATCTTCCTTCGTCTATGGGCTACGGGCTTGGCCTCTGCCTTCACGGCCAGGTGGTGTGACATGAACCGGGGGTTGATCCTTGGCATGTCGGCTGGCATCCAAGCAAACAGATCGCCATTTGCTCGGATCATTTCCATCAAATGCTCTTTCAAGTTGTGGGGAAGGTTTCTATTCACAAAGGTGAACTTATCTTTCGAGTCACTGACCCTGAACTTTTCCAGGTCTGCTTCAGGCTCTAGCCTTGGTTTGTCGTCAACCCTGGCATCCAGGTAGGCTAGGAAGACCCCGGATGCCTCATTTGACTTCTTCCTTAGGGAAAGACTGGCATTGTCGCACGCAACTGCCGTTTCCAGATCTCCCCTGATGGATCCCACCGACCCATCGTCGGCTACAAACTTCATTGTCAGTAGCTTGGTACATATTATCGCCCCAAACTCGTTGTTCGTTTTCCTCCCCAAGATAAGGTTGTAAGCCGTGGAGTCCCTCAGGATGACAAATTCTGCCATTACTGACCTCTTTCCTTGACTTGCCCCTATGGACACCAGGAGGGAGATTATTCCATCAGTTTTCATAAAATTATCCTCTAAGCCGACCACACCGTGCTGGTGAGTTCTTAAGTCGGCTTCTCGGAGACCAAGGGGGCCAAACACGTTTTGGAACATGATGTTTGAGTCAGCTCCAGTGTCAACAAGAATTCGCTTGACCAAACCGGTTCCACTCTTGCTGTGTTTACCATGGGGGGTTCTCCGGTAGGTCGTGGAAGCATTGGTCCTCCGGTCTGAACGATATCGTTGGGATTTTCCTGGGGAACGGCCTTTGGCTAGCTGATGAGATGGCCAGGACCTTAACATCTTTCTTCGTTGCTGACTTAGACCTTGGTGCCACATCCCTCCCGACTACGAGATTCACGATAGTGAGGCCACGGTTGTTGTCCTCTTCGGGTTCTTGCCTTGGTTTCATGACACGTCTCCTGTCGTTGCTAGATCGGTATTGCTCTAGCATCCTGGGTTCTCTTATGAGGTGCGAGAACTCCGCTAGCTTGCCTTCCCGGATCGCCTACTCCAGAACGTCCTTCAATTAAAAACAATCTTGGGTTTTATGGCCGAAGCCCTTGTGGTAGTCACAGTAGAGGTTCTTGTTCCCTTCGGTTCTGTCCTTGAGTTGGCGAGGCTTCGACAAGATGCCTTTGTCGGATATATGCTGGTACACCTTGACGATCGGGGCCGTTAGGGTGGTGTAGTTAGTGAACTTTCCTGCTCGGGGGAACGACTTAAAGGTTTTAGCTGGCGTTCCGTCCTTAGAGTGCTCCTTAGGCCATTCCCCGTTACCGGGCTGACGAGCAGGGTGATAAGTGGGTTGCCGCTTGTTGGCTGCCACGACCTGGCTGACCTCCTCGTCGTTGATGTACTCTCTAGCCACATTTTGGATTTCTTGCATTGTCCACACAGGCTTGGTGGTGAGGTGTTTCCTATAGTCTTCGTTTAACAGCCCGTTTGTCAGACACAAGCTGGCCACTGAGTCGGTCAGGCCTTCGATCTCCAGGCATTCATCGTTGAACCTGTCCAGGTACTTCCTAGTCGGTTCTCCGCTTCTTTGTGTCACCCACAGCAAGTTGATCGGGTGCTTTGCTTTGGCAATGCGCGTGGTGAACTGAGCCAGAAAAGCGCGGGTTATGTCCGTAAAAGTCGTTACAGAGCCTTGAGGGAGGGCGTTAAACCAGCGGATTGCCGGTCCCGCCAAGGTCACGGGAAATGCGCGACATCTCACCTCATCGCCCACACCCTCCAGGTTCATCCTAGCCTCAAAGGCCGTTAGGTGTTCCTGGTGGTCCTGGGTCTCGTCGTACCTCATATCCGTTGGCTTGTCGAAATGTTTCGATAGCCGGACCTCGAGCATGGATTGGTGAAAAGGGGTTGCTCCCATGATTACGGTTTGTCACCGCCTCCTTGGTCTCTCTCTACTATCTTCTCGGTTCTCCTCTGTATGTCTCACTCGGGGTCGAGTGTAGATTATGGGGTCTTGCCGTCTCCTCGGTACTTCCCTACTTTCCCCCTGGCCCTCTGACTGGGATCGGGGGGGTGGTGTACATCTGGAGCGGTCTCTCCGGGAGCTTCTTTCCCTGGTTTCCCCCTCCTTTGAGGAGATCGAAAACGAGGTTGGCTCAGGGCGGGTTGGTAGTGCTCTCTGTTTGCCAGCTCTCGCTCCAAGTTTTTCACCCTGTGGCATAGCTCCTGCATTATTCTCGCGTTGTCGCTTCCCGTTCCTCCAAAGGGACACCTTTCCTGGGAACAGGAGGGAAGCTCATCTCGTCAGGGAGGGGATCTTGTGCGTTCACGGGAGGAAGCCAAGGAGGCTACTCTATTGGTTCGGTGAACCAAGTCCTCCACACGTGGCTTACCTCCATCCTCTCCTTCCACTGGACCTAACAGAAAATCTATTCAGGCCAAGTCCCCACAGACGGTGCCAATGTTCGGTTTGTCGGGTGAACGGAGCGGGTAAGAGAGACGAGGGGAATCTGGACCTTGGCTGCTGACGAATGGACGGACCTCCCGAGTTCGTGAGGAAGAATGGATGGTTGAAGCCTCGCGAAAAGGACTCCGACGCTCAAGTCAGGATCCGTACAGATGGCAGTAAGAGTGAGAGTATAGTGACGTACCTCGGAGAGGGGTAGAGTCCTCCTCCTATATACTCTGTAACTAAGTCGGGTTTCACAGGAGCAGACCAGCCTTCCAAAAAATTTTCTCTCCCCAGCTGTCAGGCGCTTTGCTGGAGAGGTGGAGGTGTCGAATTGGCCTCCTGATTCGGGTTCGAGGTGCCCTCGAATCATATTTCCGGGCCGGGATATTATGCCAGCTGAGCCAGACCAAAACAAATTCAACCAACAACGTCTTTTCTTTCAACTAAGTGGGATTAGTTAACTTGTATTTTATTCTTGAATTCTATTACAGGTCATGTTTATAGCAAAACTATTTATATATATGGATTTTTTTTTAATCATCGTGTATATGATTTTTTTAATTTTCTTCTATTTTTTTTTTGTCAACAATTTATCGTTTATCTAAACTACTTTTTTAGTTAGATGCTTGTCGATTTTTTTTATATATCCAAACAATTTGAAACGAGTTTCTATTATATTTTAGTAAAAAAACGTTATTTCAACTTTTTTTTTGTATTTTGGTTCAATATTTTTATCCATACTTATTTATAGTGGTGGATCCAAAAATTTTATAAAAAGGAGGCCAAGTTAAATATAAAATAAATTAAAATATAATATAATAAAAAAAATCAACAAAATATAATTTATAATATATAGATCAAAATTAATAATTATATTATATAAAAATTAACATTCAACTATATACTTTAAAATTTTAGTATTTTTAAATTTGGTCTGCAATATTTCATATAACTAAAAAAATTATTAATTTACTAACTGAAATAAATTTTAAAGCATTCTCTTTTTTAACATATACAATCATATATAATATGCTAAAAGTTTATCTTTCATCTTATTTTAAAGTATTATTTTAATAATTTTTATTGTTTAAAAAATCTATTCAATTATTACTGTTGTCATAAAAAGAATCAAAATAAGAATTTTTTTTATAATTATTACTTTTTACATTCATCCAAACCTATATTTTTCAATAACTTTTCAATTATTTATATATTTATACACTTTTATTATTTTTTAAAACTATTTGTTAATTGCTACTAATATATTATAATACACATTATAATTTATATATATTAAATTACTATGTAAATTTTTTTAGTATGTAAAATATAAAAATATATTTAACCAATAATATATATATTAATTATATAATAATAATAAACTAATAGTACTAACTTTTTTTAAAAAAAATTGGAAGGACCATGGCCACCCTAGACCCCCTTAAATCCGCCTCTGCTTATCTAGCCGCATATTCATCTTTATATTCTTATTTATGATACACTTATGTTGATGTTTATCTTTTGTCATTTTATATTCTGTTCCATAAAATATAGTCAAACTAAAATTTTTTTTAGGTGTTACTAAGTTGTTAAAAGAATTTTTTTAATAATTTTTTTATTTTTTAATATATTTGATAATTTTTTAATAATCAAAGTAAAAGGAGCAATAAAATAAAAAAATATTTTTAAAAAATTATTGATGAGTTTGAAAAACTCCAAAATAAAATTAATGATGATCAAACATTATTAATAAAATTTATTACAAAATTATTAATTTAAGCCTTAATTTCATACTTGCTAATTAATAATTTTAATTACCTGCAGATTTGGTGTTGGGCTAAAAAGAAATAAAAATTTGCAAGCCCAAATGTGAACCTTACATTCAGCATTGGTTCAAAAATGTTTAAAGTATTGTGGCTGAATTATTATTATTCTTGTTGGGCCAAAATTAACTATTATTAGCCCAAATCAGTTTGAAGAAGAGATCCACTAACTTGATCCAAATTGAAAAATGAGAAAGAGGGAAACTTGCTACTTAGTTCGGTTACTCTCTTCCTCTCATCATAAGATGAATTTCAAATTTAATTCAATTCACATTAATTGCATTGGAATCATGAGAGAGAAACAGCACTTGATTTGATTGCTATCATTAGTGCTCCACGCCACTCAAAGCAAGAGAGAAGTAAAGTTAATTCATTTATTCAAATCCATTGAATGCTTTTCTCTCTTCTCTCTCTTCTCTCCTCTAGCTTCGGTCACTTCACAGCAACTATGGAAAAAATTTTGAGCTATCAAAAGAAAGTGAAAGAAGCTAGTGTCAAAGCCATTGTGATGATGGCATCAAGAAAAAGAAAATCTGAAGTGTGGTGTGGCTAAGATCTTTACCACAAAAGACAAGATGTGGTGAAGTAATCTTAAGCTCTTCATACCCTAAAAAAGGAAGAAGATCAACTCGGTCAGAGGAAGAAGATCCTTGGAGGCATGGCTTGTCTTTGCGTTTGATCAACCACCACAGGAGGTAGCTATAGTAGCTACGTGATGGAGGATGCAGAAGTTAGAGCAGATGAAGCTGTCATCATCAAGAACTCATCAAGGGCTAGGAATCCTTCTTGGAGTGTAAGTCAAGATGGATGGCTCGGATTGATGAAGCTTGGTGAAAAGGGAAGACACAGAGGTAATTGCATGTTGGGTTTTACATTCGGTTATCTCTCCTCTCTCTCTGGCCGAACCGGTTTTAGCATGAAGAAGAAGAAGTTTAGCTTGGTTCAACAGTTTCAACCGTGGAGGCTTCCCCTTCTATCAATAAGGGAGAACAGCCAGGGCTTCAAACAAGAAAAAGAGTGAAAGCACAGTGTTCTCATAGCTACCTAAGCTAACAGAAGTTCTTCTCTTTCAATGTTTTCTATTTTGTATTTTTCTGTTAAGTTTTGTCTGTCTTTAGTCTCATGAAAAAAGGCAAACAGTGAGGTTTATAAGAAAAAGCCATAGAGCGAAAAAAGACAGAGTACACAAAATTAAAAGAAAAAAAATCATAGATGTCCTTAGAGGTCCTTTGTACATCTGTGTTGTGTATCATGACTCTGCGGGAATCTCCTTGCAAGTTAGGTTAGTACTTAACAGTTGAAAGTTTGGTGGGTTAACAAGTCATGTTCAGGGTTGGGGTTAGATTCTGGAATTGTCCTAGATAGGAAGGGTTGTTCTTAGGGAGAATTGGTGTTTGTAATCAAATATGATTATAGTAAAATTCCATCATTGTTGTGATGGAGATTGGATGTAGGCTGCATTGCACTTAGCAGCTGAACCAGGATATATCTTGGTGTAATTCTCTCTCTCTTCTACTCCATTTCTGATTCTGCTGCATAGGAGACAAAACTGAAAAATATCTCCTGACTGGTCACGAGACAAAACAAAAAAGTCTCGTGACTTGGCACGAGACAAAAACAAAAAATATCTCCTCAAGTGTTTTAAAGGACAGCAAGAGTTACTAAGCAAAAAAGGGGCTAAGATTCAACCCCCTCTTCTCTTAGCCACTAATAAACCATCAATTATAATTTATATCTTCTTTTCAAAAATTTTATTAATTTAAAAGATATTTTGATATAATAACACTACAAGAAAATATAATATTTGTGACAAAAATTTTATGTCAAATTTAAAACTATTACAAAAAGATGATTTTTTGTAACAACAAGTATTGTTGTTACAAAACATGTTAATATTTTGTAACAACTAATTTTTTTGTTACAAATTATATTAATTTTTGTAACGAATTGGTGTTTGTTACAAAATTTTATTATATGTTGTAATAAAGGATAAAGTAGTTGCAAAAATTTAATTTATTTTGTAACAAAATATCTTTTTATTTTAAAAACTCCAATTATTTTGTAATAAAAAATTAATTTGTCACAAAATTTAATATTGTTGTAATAAATTATTTGTTTGTCACAAAATTTAAGTAATTTTTGTAATTAAAAAAATTATTTTAAAATGTTAAAATCTTTAAGAATAAAAAAATTATTTATATAGTTTTTTTAAAATAATTTTATTTTGTTTCAAAAATTAAAATTTTATAAATATTGTTTGTATTTATTAATTTTAAAATTGTAGATATTATTTTATATTCTTTTAAAAATTAGTATATAATTTTATTAATAATAAAAATTTTTAATGTTAACTACAAATAAATTTGTGAAACTTAAAAAAATTTAATTAAATTATAAACATAAACAACAATGGTAAAAATGTAAAAGGTAAAGTGAAGTAATAAAAATTCTAACTCCCTCACTTTGGAACCTCACTCTATTATCTCTGCGCCTCCACTCCACTTAACAATAATGGAACTCCTGTTGGAAGAAGAAGTACTGGCGTAATCTCCTATGAACGCTCTGCCTCGCTTTCGTCTCCTCTGCCGTCATCTTCTGTGCCGTCATCGTGTCGTGTGTGTCGGCGTCTCTTGTGCACGGTCATCAGCTCCTGTGGTGGTGGTGATCGTCGTGGTTTTCGTCGTCGTCGTCGTTGTTGTTCATGGTTGCCGTTTCTGCTCCTCTGCTCGTCTTACGTCGTCTTCTGCCTCTACTGGTCTGGTTCGGCCGTTCTTCCTCTGCTGGTGGTTTGGTTCGTCTGTTTTTTCTCTGTTGCTGGTCTGGTTTGTCCGTTCTTTTTCTGCTGTTGATCTGGTCTAATTTCTGTTCTGTTAAATGTAAATGTATGTTATTTGAATATTATTGCTTATATTGTTCTTTGATAATCTAATTTTTTATTTTGCTGATATTCTTATTGTCTATGAAAATATTGTTGTGTAATCTATTTGTTAATCTGATTTTGGTTATTTGAAAAGTGGATTTGATTTTATTTTTTATTTGTTTGTTCTATTATTTTGATTTTACTTTTTTTTTTTGTTTTAAGATTATGTTTTTTGTTTTTTTTTTTTATTTTAGAGATATGGGAGATGTTGGTATGCTACGTTGGAAGTTCTTTTTTTTAGTTTGAATTTTCATTATGACAGATATTGAAGTGTTCTTATCTTGTTTTGTTACTTTAAATTATTGATATAATTATAACTTAATTCCTTTTGTCTTTGTGAATTTGGTATTATATAAGAAAAATATTTAAGAAAAAAAAATAGAAAGCATCACGTTATATCACATGTATGTTAGCCGAAAATCATTTTAAGTTGTTAAACGTGATCAGGTAAATAGTCTTAAAGTCTTTAATTTAGTGTTATATTTTTTGCTATGTCAAGTTCGCACTTAATTACATGTAATATTTTAAACTTTAAAATAATTATAGCACCATCCTAAAATTGGTGACGAGTCTAACATTCAAGAATTGTGTCAAATTACTCATCAAAAGAATAATAAAAAATGGGTCAATGAAAAAGCTAAATAAATTGATGTAATATTAGTATATTATTACTAGTATTTTCCTTTTACGTGTTAAATTTTATCTTTGTTTTCAAACAGCACTATCCTATTTGTATTATGCATGATGATATTAGCTTTATAATCAATGAATTCTACAAAACTGAAAATTCTATCACTCTAAATGAAGCTTTTTTAGCAGTAAAAGGTGAAAAAAGTGGTACAAGTTATGGCATAAAAATTTCAAAATCTAAGTTAAAGATTTAAGCATAACTTAAAGAAGTAATGCAAGATCGTGAGGAGTTAATAAAGAAAATAGAAGTGCTCAATTAGAAGCTCAACAAGTCATTGTAAACTTTTTCATAGCGTGACTTGACAATGAAAGAAACTAGACAACTAAAAGTACATGTAAAATTACTTATAATTTTAATACGTATTTATAGATAATTGATATATTATTAGTCTAATTTAATTGTATATGGATCTATTTTTTATATTTTAGTTGTGTTATGATTAAAAAATGACAAATATCTTATTATTTAGTTTGATAAATTTAATTATATATTGGCTGAAAATAAATTATAAATTAATTTTTTTTATATAGAATTATAGACAGTAAAAATATCCAAATTTTAAGAGAGGCTCCATCAAAATTTTTTATTATCGAAAAATTCCGTACGATAGATCAATTTTGTGGATAATTTTATTACTTTTGTTCCATGTAACATCTAGAAATGTTGCCTCGTGGAACTCGTGGAACATCAACAGGATACGAACCATTAGTGTTTTAACTTTTAGAAGATTATTATATAGTTATTCTCTGAAAATACAATTATTGATCAAAAGTGAATAATTGCTTTGTGTTCTTTAATTATAAAAACTTCATTAATAAAATTTTTTAGAATATTACGCCAACTTACATTACAATGTTAATAATATAAAAAGAATTTTAAAATTCTAATCATTAGGAGAGTATGGAATCCGTCCGGCTAATCTTCACCTCCATCACGTGAAGGGAACAGTAACTTCCCCTACATTAATTGGCAAACACATGAAAAGAGACACTTGTTAAACAATTACAATGCACAGTACGTATTTACACACGTAAAAAGCAAACCCTTCTACAAACGTGAATGTGCTACGTGCGTGGAATACCATGTGTCATTGAACATGTAGCTGTCGGTTTAAATTCGTGTTTGACGGCAAACATTAGAATAGGAATTTTTTGTTTTTAATTTTAGAGTGGTAAAGGTGTTTTTTTTTTTTGGTGACTTAAAGGTGCTTTTTTTTTTTAAATATGAATGGTTTGAATATTATTTTTAAATGTGAAATAATTTAATTAAAAAAAAGTAAAAATTGAACTATTTGATTTAATATAAGTATAGAAATTAGATTATTTAATTTGTGAGAGGTATACAAATCGAATAATTCAATTTGTGTTAAAAAAAATAAAAAAATTTAAGATATAAAAATAAACTATCTACCACAATCTTTTTTAATTTTTTTAATTTTATGTATTTTTTATAATTTTAAAAAATACTAAAAATTACAATATTAAAATATATCACTCATTTATTTTTATATCTAATTTTTTTAACTTTAAAATAGTAACTTAAAAATAGAAATAAAATTAAAAGTACTAAAATCTTTCAAGAGATAAGCCGTAAACGTGTATACGAGTGAATATATATAGAAGGGGCATGCTTTTATGGCTATGATGAATATACAGTTTTAGTAGTATTTAAAAAATAAAGAATAATTAAAAGCTATAATTTGAAAATTATAGATAGTCATAATTTATTTTTTTTAATTTACTTATATTTATTAATTGATACTGGAATAAATACATAATATTATATATAATAAATATAAAATTATAGATATTAAGTTAAATAAAAAAGTATAATTATTATCTTTTGATATTACTCTTAAAAATATTATTAAAAATAAAGTAATATTTTTTATATTATGACAATATTTTTTAATTTATGAAAAAAATTAAAGAATTTATTATTTTTAGCCAATATTTTTAGCTATCAATTTAATTTTTTAATTTAATATTTTAATAACATATTTTTAATTTAAATTTTAAATATTATTGACTAACTATTAATTAAAAATAATAAATTTTTATCAATTTTCTTATATTTTTCAATAAAAAAACAAAATTTTATTAAAATATAAAAATAAGACCTAAATTTTGATTTTTTTAAATATTGTTAAAATTATATAACTACCATAATTATCACCATAATAGACATTATAGATTTAATCTATGTAAAATACGTTTTAATTTTTTCAAAAAGATCATCATTTACATATTTAAGTATATGAGAGTGGATTTTTTTAATTTTTTCTTCAATTATTTAATAAAATATAATTTTTTATTATTTAATATTTTTTTATATATTTTTTTATTCCATTTAAAAAATTATAGAATGAAAGAACATATTTTAGTAAATAGTTAAAAAAATTAAGAAGATTTAGCTGCGCACTATAAGTAGTAGGGAATTTCTATGGTCAACAGTATAATTGAATAAAGGGCGAAAATATTTACTAAACTAATATATATATATATATATATATATATATATATATATATATATATATATATAGACAAACTTTTTTTTAAAATTTTTAATTAAAAAAATATTCTTCACTCTTTACTAAACTTTTATTATTCACTCTCTACTAAAATTTTATTATTCACTATGGTATTATCCTTATAAATAAGTGAGCGGTTTGTGATTGTATTGACCATCCTCACACATACATGTTGCTTTAAGTACCTGCGCTCTAGCTTAAGTACAAAATGGAGTTCCGATGTGCTGTTGTTACACTTTTTTGTGTAAGCTTTCTTCTTCTTTTGTGCTTTGGAAGAAATATATATGATTTTCTCTTATGATCACAGATTTAACAATAAGGTGTTTCAACTGAAGGATTTCAGTATTAAATACTATATATAGTTAATATTAAACAAAATCAATATAAAATGCAGTGATGAGTTAGTATAAGATCATTGTACCTAAATAAGAAATTTTTACATGTGCATATATAATTAATTTGTTATCATATATGTTTATGGTGCAGCTTGCTCTGGTAGGAGCGGGTCATGCCCATGAATCGATAGCTGATGAAAGTTATTGGCAAGCAGTTTGGCCAAACACTCCCATTCCTCCTACTCTCATGGAGCTTTTGAAGCCTGGCACCGAAGGTGTATATAATAAGAAAAAAAAATATTTTCTTGTTTTCAGAAAGTATTTTTATAAAATTTTAGGGATACTTTAATAGATTTTTAATTTAAATTTTATTAAAAATTAAAAGGCTATAAGTATATCTAAAAAAGTATAATTATAAGATAATCTTAATAAATCATATTTGAAAATAAATACTTATTGTATTATACGTCCAGATGTAAAATAGTATTTTTTTAATAAAAAATTCTTATTAATTTTAAAAAGTTAAAGTAGACAGAGTCTTCTGTATATTTAATAATATGTGTCAATATATAAAAAAACCTAGCGATAATTATTTGGTTCATCAAGTAATTTTAAGTAATTACATATATATAAACTAATCATAATTATTTGGTTGATTCAAATTATTTGAGTGCGGTACCGTTTTGGATTTTGCATTAACACAGCATGCCATATGTCAATCAGGTTGTCCGTTGCCTATTATTATTATTATTATTATTATTATTATTATTATTATTATTATTATTATTATTATTATTATTTCGTCAAATATATTGAAGAGAATCTACATGTTACAAACAGAGAAAAGGATAAATAATTTTTTTTATTTTTTATTTTAAAAAATATATATTTTAATAAATCAAATTATAAATAAATTTGTATTTTTATAAATAAGAGACCCATAGATTTTTTAATAATGGTTTGAATTCAATATAAAAAATTTATGTATTGTTGATTACAAAAGTCAAAGAGTTATTTATAATTAAACTTAATGAAAGATTTATTTATTTTTTAGATAAAAAAATTAAGAATTTATTTATTTATTTATTTACAAATAACAAAAGTAGAATGTCATTTACACATCTTGGAAAAGAGGCAAAATGTCTTTTCCTCAAAAAATTAAAACAATAAATCTATAAAAAGTTTAAAATGATAAATATATAAAAAGTTTGGCTAAGAACATAGACTTCTTTGTTTGTCTAACAAGTAATTTAAAACTCAATTTTAGTTGATCCATGTTAAATTTCTACTTTAAAAATCTTATTGACATTAGCGTAACCTTTTATACAGATCAGAAATAGGTACAAATATAGTGAATGATCTGCTATTTAGAGCTATATGTTAATTTATTTTCCTATCATGGCCCAGATGCCAACATGAACAACCTTCCGATGAAAATCGATGACACGCAATACCCAAAGAACTTTTTCTTCGAACATGAGCTTTATCCTGGGAAAACAATGAACTTGCAGTTCAGCAAGATTCCCTATGCTCAACCTTATGGTGTATGGTTTTATCTAAGAATTCATAAAGACATTGAAAAAGAAGGGTACACGTATGAGGAGGTTTGCATATTGAGCCCTGCTGGTCATGGAGAAGAGAGATACTGTGCGAAATCCTTGGCAACACTGATCGGCTTCTCGGTTTCGAAATTGGGGAAGAACATTCAGCCGCTTTCGAGTTCCTTCTTGGACAAGCAAAACCAGTACACCATAGAAGGAGTGCAGAATCTTGGAGACAAAGCAGTGATGTGTCATAGGCTGAATTTCCAAAATGTCGTGTTTTATTGTCATGAAATCCATCAAACCACAGCGTACCAGGTTTCAATGGTGGCTGCGGATGGGACGAATACTCAGGCACTGGCAGTTTGTCACCATGATACTTCCGCCATGAATCCCGACATTCTTTATGAGCTCCTCAAAGTGAAGCCTGGAACCGCCACTGCTTGCCATTTCCTTGGGAACAAGGCAGTTATGTGGGTACCAAACTTGCCAACTCATAATGCCTACACTTCCACCATGGAAAATTAACCCAAAATAGCCTCCGTTAAAGCACACCTTTGGGTTCTGTGAAAATATAAAATAAGGTGCCCTTTTTAGTTTGTCGCTTCTGTACTACTTATGTTCCTGTCCTGTTCTAGCTTCGGCTAGAGACTTGTATTATATATGGTTCATGGTACTGAATTATATGATCCTGCATGCGTAAAGGGGATGCGTCAAAACGGAAATTGAATAACATCAAAATCTATTAAAATTAAAATATAGGTTTATTAATTAAAAAAAAAATTAACTTGACGCCTTGAACTATTATATATATATATATATATATATAAATGGATAAATTACCAATTATGTCCTGAATTATTAAACGGCTATTTTTTTAAAATAATTACGGCGGTTTTAATCGTCATTATTCTCAAGAATGGAACTTTAAGAGACGTTATAATTTTGGGCGTCATTTTAGATATTACGGTAGTTTTTAAAAAATTGCCACAATTTTTATAATTAAAATGGCGATTTTTTCATATTTAAAACAGCGATTGAACCAGATATAATGACTATTTTTTAATAGTTTAAAATGGCGGTTAAAACTAGGGACAGACATAGGGGCGAATGGAAGTCTCGGTCTCCTAGTTTTTTTTAATAAGTTATTAAATATGATTTAATGTTTTTAAAATTTATTTAGTATTTAGTCTAGTATAAATAAAAGTTTAATCCATCTTTAATATTAATGATTCTAATAGGAGTAAGTATTGTTTTGGTCCCTAAAGTTTATGGTCAAAATCAAATTCGCCCCTTAACCTTGTTCCATTAATCCTACTTGATGGTTTCAGTGGCTAAGAGAAGGGGGGTTGAATCTTAGCTCATTTTTTACTTCAGAACACTTGTTTGTCTTTGAAACAACTTCTGGGGATTTTTATCTCGTCCCTAGCCACGAGACTTTTCTTTTTGTCTCGTCACTTGGCACGAGATATTTTGCGGTTTTATCTCTTGGGCAGCAGAAACAGAAAATGGAGTAGAAGAGAAGAAAAATAACACCCAGATATATCCTGGTTCAGCTGCTAAGTGTAGTGCAGCCTACATCCAGTCTCCATCACAACAACGAAGAAATTTCACTATAATCAACTTTGATTACATACACCAATTCTCCCTATGAACTACCCTTTCTATCTGGGACAAGTCCAGAATTCTAAATCCAATTCTGAACTTGACTTGGTCACTGCCAAGCTTTCAACTGTAAAGTGCTAACCCAACTTACAAGGGGATTCCCACAGAATCATGAAACACAACACAGATGTACAAAGGAACTCTAAGGACATCTATGACTTTTTCTTTTAATTTTTCACTCTCTGTCTTTTTTCGCTCTATGGTTTTTTTTCATACAAACCTCACTGTTTGCCTTTTTCCATGAGACTCAAGACATGACAAAATTAAACAGAAAAATACAAAACAGAATACATTGAAGGAGAAGAAAATCTGTTAGCTCAGGTAGCTCTGAGAACTCTGTGCCTTGCACTCTCACACCTTCTCCTTGAATCAAACCTTGATTGTTCACCTTTACTTATAGGGAGAAGCCTTCAAGGTTGAAACCAAACAAACCAAGCTAAACTTCTTCTTCTTCAAAACAGAACCGGTTCGGCCAGAGAGAGAGAGAGAGAGAAGAGATAACCCATGCAAAAACCAACATGCAATTACCTCTAGTCCTTCCTTGGTCACCAATCTTCATCAATCCGAGCCCTTCATCTTTTCTTGCTCTCCAAGATGAACTTCTGGCCCTTGATGCTTCATGATGATGATGGCTTCATCTGCTCCAATCTCTGCCTCTTCCATCACATAGCCACCCTAGCTACTTCCTGTGGTGGTTGAGCAGGATCAGAGACAAGCCATCCCTCCAAAGATCTTCTCCTTTCTGGCCGAAATTTTCTTTAACCATTTTTGGTATGGAGAAGCCAAGATCTCATTACCAAATCTTGCCACAAGTGAATGAGAATCTTAGCCATAGTATACTTTTTGTTTGCTTTTTCTTGCCATCATTTCGATGGACTTATAGCGTGCCTTTCCTTCTTTTTGGTAGCTCAACGTAGCTTCCATGGCTGGCTATGTAAGGACCGAAAGAGATGAAGAAAGTTGAGAGAGAAGAAAGAGAAATTTGAATATTAACTAATGGATTTTGATAAAGTAAATTAAATGTCCACTTCCCTTTGTTTCTCGGTGGCGTACAGCATTAAATGAGCCATCAAATCAATCATAATTTCTCTCTCATTGTTCCAAGGATTGAATTAATTCATCTTAATAAAATTTTGAATTCCATCACATGATGAATAAAGAGATCCGTTGGAAGCAATGAAACTTGGCTTTTCTTTGCTTATTGGATTCGGACCATGTATTGGTCTTTTTAGCAAAGATTGCAATTTGAGCTTATAATAATAATTCAATCTGCCCAATGACTTCAATAATAATTCAGCTTTACTTTATTGAATAATTTTTGAATCAATGCTGAATAAAAAATTCACACTTGGGCTTGCAACATTTCATTTAATTTTTGGCCCAATAAAAACCTGTATTAGCAAAATTATTTTAATCAACATTTAATCCAAAATCAATTTAATAATTCTACAATTAATTATATTAATAATGTTTGATCATCACTTAATTAAAAATAGAGTTTTCCAAACTCATCAATCTCCCCCTTGATGACAAACATTATTAAAATTGAAATGGAAAGAAATCAAAGAATTAGGGTATAGAGTACTCCCTTTGAAGATTTGTATTTCTCCCCCTTTCTAATTGTCACATGACTCCCTCTTAATATATACTTTCTTTACCAAGGGAAGTTCCAACCTGTAACAATTTTATCAAGCCTAAGGCAACAATGTTATTTAACATATTCAATATAAGTTGTTGAATGGCTTAATTTATGAGCAGAATTGGATGATAATCAAAACTCATTTGTTATCAATAATTTGATTTTCTGCTCAAACTCATACAGAAACAATTTTGTACAAAAAATTTATGTAACCTAAAGCTATTTTTAAATGATTTAAAATATTTTCCAATAAACAAATCAGAGCAAAGTGATTATAGCAAGGAAAATATTTCTAGTCAACCTTGATCATTTCAAACCATAGCAATGTCTATATTACAGTTTAAAGGAACTGCCAAAGACAATTCAAAACAGCAATCATTTTATTAAGATAAGTCAAATTCAACACAGTAAACATTTTACCAAGATAAAATTAAATTACAAACTTCAAAGCTTCAAGCATCAACTCAAAACAGCAAGCATCAATCCAAAACAGCAAGCATCAATCAGATGCATTATTAACATCAAACACATAATCATAACAAAATATTGAAACTTAAAACGAGGGAGGTCATGAATACAAACAAGGATTTCATCCCTGTTTTGTTAATTTCAATTTTCAGCACTTTCTCCCCTTTTTGGCATCAAGGGGCAACTGCAAAAGATGACATATAGAACAGAATATGCAAAATATACCCAAAATGTCAAGAGTGTTTCACAGTGTCATGTGTCTATAGTACCAAAATAAGCTACCACAATATTAGATTGAGCCTAAACATACCAAATATCAACAAACATAAAGAAAACAGTACTTAATCATCAGAGAGATTAAAGTTAGATTCCTCAGTGCCTTCCTCACTAGCAACACCCAACTCTTCCTCAAGGTTTTCCAACACCAGCCACCTTAGAAGGTATGGCTGGCTTACTTTCTAGGTCGCTGCATATAGTGCTTGCCTTTTATGCTCTTGCCTGTAGCTCATCCTCCCTTAATGACTGAAACCTTATTCTCAACAGCTTCATTTGTTAAATCAACTTTAAAATACTCAAAAATACTGGTGAGAAACATGCCATAGGAAAGATTAGCCCTTTTAGTACTCTTTACAGATTCCCACATATGTTTTATCATAAGGTATGCAAATGAGATTTGGGAGGAAGTAACAAGGGCAAAAAGGGCAAGAAAGTCAGAAACTGTTACCCGGTGGCGTGGACCACTTTGTGGCATGAGAACATGAGATATGATTTTGTAAAGAAGAATTGCCTTATCTGGACCGAGTTCCTTGAGAGTTAGAGTTGTGCCATCCATTCTAGAGAGACTTTCGCAGGTTTGATTTAAAGCCATCTGGTAAGTGATCCCAACCTGTAAATCCTATTTCTTAGACATGTATGCTCTTGATCCTTCCTCTTTGTAGCCCAGAGCCATCCCAAGGGTTGTAGTATCAAGGATTATGTGAACTCTCTTCACATAGGAATGAATGGTGCCATCAATCAATCGCATGTTGGCATAGAACTCACGAACTAAATCGGGGTACACCAGTTTTTGGATGTGAAGCAGTGGTGTCCATTGGAGATTATCAAACAGAGAAGAGACATTAATCCCTTTGTTGGTGAGTGAGTCAAGATTGACGAGATAAGTGGCGCAGAGATAGCGCTTTTCCAGAACTTCATTGTGGAATTCATAAGAAGCGCAAGAGTCGAACCTAGACGAATCATAGTGAGAGTGTGATTTGTGGAATTTTTTCTTGAAATCCCATGATTCCAAGTTTGCTGGCTCCTTGGTGTTAGTCAAGGCAAACCCTTTGGACTTCTGAGCACTGCGTCCGGGTGTGGTTCTTTTTGGTGAGTGTGGCGGTGATGGAATGGAAGAAGTGTCTGATTCTTCTTCTACTTTAATGCTTGGCTCTTTGTTCTTTCCACTTTTTCTTTTTCCTGAACTTTTCTGTGCAATCACCTTAGTGTGCATGGTTTTGGTCTGTTTGGTTGGGAGTGAGGGAGAAGATGAAGAAGTGGAATGGATATGTATGTGGGTGAGTTTGGGGAATGGAAGGTTTTTGAGAGAGACGAATTCTTTCACTCTTTCTAGGTGCAGTTGTCTTTTTCATGATAATGAGAATGAACAGGTAGAAGATAAAGGGATGAATAGAACCGAATTGAGTGAGTGAGGAGGGAGGTTAGGGACGCAATAAATACTGAGTGGAAAGAGAATATGAGGGAGTTAATGCACAAGGTGGGCGGTTATTGACCAAGGTGGTTTTCATTTATTTGAAATAAATTGAAAAAGTGGTTTCCTTGAATCAAGGAATTAGTTGAAAGGAAAGATTTGATTTGACACCATGCTCTTCCAACAAGATTTGATGAGACAACAAGGAGATTGTGATTTTTAATAAAATGAGGAACTAACAAAACGGTCAGAGTGGGGTCAAAGAGATTTAGTGGGGCCCATAAGAATTAATTTCTATGCAGTCTCCCTCTTGATCAAAGCCCATTCCACGCGTTCGGATTTTTATCTCCTGCTTTCCCACGAGATAAATCTGAACAGAATCAAAATTTCACAAGTTATCAATAGAACTTAAATCAATCATTCCCAAACTTTTTCTTAAAGAGCAAAATCTGTCTTCACAGAGGGGTTTTGTAAAAATATCAGCAAGTTGGTCTTCAGATTTTACAAATTGAATATCAATAGTACCCTTTTGCACAAGTTCTTTAATGAAATAATATTTAATTTCAATATGCTTTGTTCTTGAGTGCAGAACAAGATTTTTTAAAATGTTTATAGCACTCATATTATCACAAAATAAGAGTATACTATTGATCTTTAATTTGTAATCTTCCAACTGCGTTTTTAACCAAATTAATTGTGAGCAACATGTAGATGTAGAAATATATTCAGCTTCAGCTGTGGATAGGGCCACAGTTGCTTGTTTTTTGCTTGACCACATGTTGAGTGATCTCCCAAGGAAGCAACACATGCTGGATGTGCTCCTTCTATCCACCCTATCTCTCGCGTAATCTGCATCACAAAATCCTACTACACAAAAATCATCAGATTTTGGATACCACAAGCCATAATCACTAGTTCCCTTAATGTATCTAATGATGCGTTTAACGGCTGAAAGATGAGATTCTTTTGGGTGAGATTGAAATCTTGAACACACACCCACACTTTGAACAATATCCGGTCTAGAGGAGGTTACATACATGAGTGAACCAATCATTCCTCTATACCTTGTTTCATCCACATCTTTCTCATTGTCATCCTTTTCAAGTTTAGTGTTAGGATGCATTGGTGTTCCCATTGGTTTAGAATTTTCTAGGCCAAATTTCTTTATTAGTTCTAGTGCATACTTTCCTTGGTGAATAAATGTACCACTAGGAGTTTGTTTAATTTGGAGGCCAAGAAAGAAAGTTAGCTCTCCCATAAAACTCATTTCAAACTCACTAGTCATAAGTTTTCCAAACTCTTTACACAAGGACTCGTTGGCCGATCCAAACACAATGTCATCCACATAAACGTGAACTAGGAGAATATCATCATTAGATGCTTTAATAAATAAAGTAGTATCCGTGGTACCCCTTTGAAATTGATTTTCCAACAAAAAGGCACTAAGTCTTTCATACCAAGCTCTTGGAGCTTGTCTAAGACCATAAAGAGCCTTAAAGAGTTTGAAAACATGGTTTGGAAATTCTTTATCTTCAAAACCGGGAGATTGTGTCACAAACACTTCTCTATCAATAAAGCCATTAAGGAAAGCACATTTTACATCCATTTGAAACATTTTAAATTCCTTATGGGCAGCATAGGCAAGAAGCAACCTAATTGCTTCCATTCTAGCTACCGGAGCAAAAGACTCATCAAAATCTATTCCCTCTTCTTGATCGTAATCTTGGACCACTAATCTAGCCTTGTTACGAACAACCTGTCCATCCTCACCAAGTTTATTTTTAAAAACCCACTTAGTACCCGTTACCTTCTTACCATCCGGATGAGGTACTAGTGTCCAAACCTCATTCTTCCTGAATTGAACAAGCTCTTCTTGCATGGCTTTGACCCATGATGGATCTTCAAGAGTTTGTTTCACATTGTTGGGCTCCATTTGTGACAAGAGGGCAAGATTACTTGGTTCAGATTGCCTTTTGGTTGAGGATCTTGTTGTTACACCTTGAGAGGGATCACCAATGATAAAGTCATGAGGATAACCCCTCATGGAATTCCATTCTCTAGGCTTCCAGAGTGGTGTTTAACTTTGATGAGCTTCTGTGGGTCTCACTGTTTCAATTTCTCGTGCTGGCTCAGGAGATAAAATGGAAATATCTCCTCCAATCTGACGAGACAAAATTGGACTGGCAGATTCTTCATTTTGAGCAGGCTTGGTATTTTCACCACTGGTTTCCTTGACAACTTCTTCACAATCTGTGTCATCATCTATTACAGTACTGGGAATTGAATTAGAATCACAAAAAGTCACATGTATGGATTTCTCTATGGTCCTATGTTCTTTGAGATAAATCCTATAGGCCTTGCTAGTAGTGGAATATCCAACAAACATTCCCTTATATGATTTTGGATCAAATTTACCAATATTTTCTTTGTTGTTTAGCACAAAACAGTTGCATCCAAAAATATGAAAGTACTTAAGATTTGGAGGGGTTCCTTTCCATAGCTCATAAGGAGTTTTCTTTAACCCTTTTCTAATAATGGTCCTATTCAAAATGTAACATGCTGTATTTACAGCTTCAGCCCATAGAAATTTTGGAATCTCATTTTCACATAACATAGTCCTAGTCATCTCTTGAAGGCTTTTATTCCTTCTTTCAACAACCCCATTTTGTTGAGGTGTTCTAGGGCATGAAAAATTATGAGCAATTCCCAAGTCATCACAGAATTTTTCAAAGTCTTGGTTTTCAAATTCCTTTCCGTGATCACTTCTCAAATGGGCCACTTTTAAATCTTTCTCATTTTGAATTTTCTTGCAAAGGGTTGAGAAAGCATGAAAAGCATCATTTTTATGAGCAAGAAAAAGTACCCAACCAAATCTAGAGTAATCGTCCACCACCACTAAACCATAGTGTTTACCTCCTAAATTTTGAGTTCTTGTTAGACCAAAAAGATCAATGTGTAACATCTCTAATGGCCTTTTGGTTGAAATTCCATCTTTTAGTTTAAAAGAGGATTTTACTTGTTTGCCTAATTAACAAGCATCACAAGTAAGATCCTTATCAAATTTGATACTTGGAATTCCTCTCACCAAATTTTTCTTGACTAGCTTAGAAATTTGGTACATGCTAGCATGACCCAACTTTCTATGCCATAGCTATTTTTCAGATTCAAGAGAAGTAAAACATGTTACATTTTGTTCTTTCAAGTCCTCAAGAGTCAATCCATACACATTATTGCATCTTTTAGCCTCAAATAAAATATCCCCAGTTTTTTCACAAATAACTAAACACACAAACTTTCTAAAAATGACTTCAAAGTCTAGATCACACAATTGGGTTACACTAAGTAAATTATGTTTCAAACCATTTACAAAAAGAATATCATTTATACAAGATGAAAAGCTTTTACCAACTTTTCCAATGGCCACTATCTTTCCTTTTCCATCATCACCAAAAGTGACAAGTCTTCCATCATACTCATCAAGCTTTATGAAGAAGGTTGTCTTTCCGGTCATGTGCCTAGAGCATCCGCTGTCCATGTACCACATATTTTCCTTCCATTTGGATGCTAGGCACACCTACAAAACAAGCTCAAGTAACCTTAGGTATACAAATCTTCTTGGATCCTTTCATGTTAAACCATCTCTTATGTCCTAGTCCCTTATAATAAAAAATAACTTTGCAAACTTTATCACCAATCATCCTTTCACCAAAATAAATATTGAATGGGAAAGTAGCCATTTCGGTTGCATAGTCTACAAAACCTTGGAGTTGCTGTTTTGTTAAAGTAGGTTAGATTTTGAAACCTTGTGTCATTAGAAGATGAAGCAATATTTCCAAAATAAGGTTTTTCAACAGATTTGAAAGTATTTTGAAACCCCAAGCCAGCTTTATCAAAAAGTGGTTTTTGACTAGCCAAAATTTGATTTAAATTTTCAGAACTTTGAATGAACTTGGCTAGGTCATTTTCAAGGTTTTTGATCCTTTTTTGCAACTCTTCATTTTCTTTAAAACAGTTTACATATGAAACAACAGAATGGTTACTTTCACAGCTTTTAAGTTGAGCCTTTAACTGCTTATTTTCTTCAACAAGTTCAGTAGCAGTTTTGGCATCCCTTAGCTTTTCCTTGAGAAAAACGTTTTCAGCTTTAAGGATGGTGATTTATTGTTCAAGATCTTGATTATCAAGCAAAAAATATCTTATTTTTTTAGAAAGGTGGTCTATCATAAGATGAAGATCTTCAGTGTTAGGGTTATGAAAGACTACATGTTCAATGTTATCTGCCATGAGACATGGTTGTGACTTGGTCTCGGATTCTTTATCACTGTCTGAGTCATTTTCCAAGTCCTCCCCTGATGCCATCAGCCCCTTTTTCTTTCTCCCTTTTGGCTTCTCTTCTTTCTTTAACTTAGGGCAATCTGTCTTGAAATGCCCGATTTCTTTACTGTTGTAGCATGTAACCTTGATGAGATCCTTTCTTTGTTTTCTAAAGCTGCTTCCTTTGCCTTTCTCCTTGGACTTCATCATTTTTCTGAATTTTTTGGCAAACAACACAAACTCATTTTCAGAAGAATTATCACTGGATTCATCATCCAGGGGGTTAGTCACAGATGCAAAAGCAATTCCTTTCCTTTTTGAATCTTTTTTCAAATAAGTATTTTCAAAAGCAAGTAAGTTTCCTCTCAAATCATCATATGTCATGGAATCTAAACTACTGCTCTCAGAAATGATTAAAGCTTTTGTTTTCCACTCTTTAGTGAGACATCTCAACACTCTTCTCACAAGTACAGAATCAGAATGTGTTATTTCCATAGCATCCAAACCAACAATGATGGTGTTGAACCATTCGAACAGTTCATCAATCGATTCTCCTTCATTCATTGCAAACATTTCATACTCTCTGTTCAACATGTCTATCCGGGTCTTCTTCACTATTGTGGTTCCTTCATGGGTGATTTGAAGTTTGTCCCATATTTCCTTTGCCGTTGTGTATCGTGATACCCGTCGGTATTCCTCGAAGCTGATAGCACAGTTGAGTAAGTTGACAGCCTTGGCATTGAGTTCCACCTTCTTTCTGTCTTCTTCGGTCCAGTTTGCTTCGGGTTTGAGAGAGACTACTCCTTCAGCACTTGTGGTGGTTGGGAATTAAGGACCTTCCAGGATAATCTTCCACAGTCTGTAATCCACTGCTTGTACAAAGATCTTCATTCTCTCCTTCTAATAGGTATAGTTTTTCCCATTGAAAAGAGGAGGTCTGTTTCTTGACTGTCCTTTTGTAAGATTGTAGGACACTAGATTTGGGCCACTACTTTTTGTCATCTGGATCTTTTCTCCAAGCTGCAAAGCTTGATCTCTTTGAGACCAAGCTTTGATACCAATTGATGGTTTCAGTGGGTAAGAGAAGGGGGTTGAATCTTAGCCACTTTTTTACTTCAGAACACTTGCTTGTCTTTGAAACAACTTCTAGCAATTTTTGTCTCGTCTCTAGCCACGAGACATTTCTTTTTGCCTCGTCACTTGGCATGAGATATTTTGCGGTTTTATTTCCTGGGCAGCAAAAACAGAAAATGGAGTAGAAGAGAAGGAAAATAACACCCAGATATATCTTGGTTCAGCTGCTAAGTGCAGTGCAGCCTACATCCAGTCTCCATCATAACAATGATGGAATTTCACTATAACCAACTTTGATTACATACACTAATTCTCTCTAGGAACTACCCTTCCTATCTGGGACAAGTCCAGAATTCTAAATCCAATCCTGAACTTGACTTGGTCACTGCAAAGTTTTCAACTATAAAGTGCTAACCCAACTTACAAGGGGATTCCGACAGAATCACGAAACACAACACAGATGTACAAAGGAACTCTAAGGACATCTATGGCTTTTTCTTTTAATTTTGCACTCTTTGCCTTTTTTCGCTCTATGGTCTTTTCATACAAACCTCACTGTTTGCCTTTTTCCATGAGACTCAAGACATGACAAAATTAAACAGAAAAATACAAAATAGAATACATTAAAGGAGAAGAAAATCTGTTAGCTCAGGTAGCTCTAAGAACTCTGTGCCTTGCACTCTCACACTTTCTCCTTGAATCAAACCCTGATTGTTCACCCCTACTTATAGGGAGAAGCCTTCAAGGTTAAAACCAAACAAACCAAGCTAAACTTCTTCTTCTTCAAAACAGAACCGGTTCATCCAGAGAGAGAAGAGATAACCCATGCAAAAAACCAACATGCAATTACCTCTAGTCCTTCCTTGGTCACCAATCTTCATCAATCCGAGCCCTTCATCTTTTCTTGCTCTCCAAGATGAACTTCTGGCCCTTGATGCTTCATGATGATGATGGCTTCATATGCTCCAATCTCTGCCTCTTCCATCACGTAGCCACCCTAGCTACTTCCTGTAGTGGTTGAGTAGGATAAGAGACAAGCAATTCTTGCAAAGATTTTCTCCTTGCTGGCCAAAATCTTTTTCAACCATTTTTGGTATAGAAAAGCTAAGATCTCATCACCAAATCTTGCCACAAGTGAATGAGAATCTTAGCCACAGTATACTTTTTGTTTGCTTTTTCTTGCCATCATTTTGATGGTCTTGTAGCGTGCCTTTCCTTCTTTTCGGTAGCTCAATGTAGCTTCCATGGCTAGTTGTGTAAGGACCGAAAGAGATGAAGAAAGTTGAGAGAGAAGAAAGAGAAATTTGAACATTAACTAATGGATTTTGATAAAGCAAATTAAATGTCCACTTCCATTTGTTTCTCGGTGGCGAGCAACATTAAAGGGGCCATCAAATCAATCATAATTTCTCTCTCATTGTTCCAAGGACTGAATTAATTCATCTTAATAAAATTTTGAATTCCATCACATGATGAATAAAGAGATCCGTTGGAAGCAATGAAACTTGGCTTTTCTTTGCTTATTGGATTCGGACCATGTATTGGTCTTTTTAGCAAAGATTGCAATTTGAGCTTATAATAATAATTCAATCTGGCCCAATGACTTCAATAATAATTCAGCTTTACTTTATTGAATAATTTTTGAATCAATGCTAAATAAAAAATTCACACTTGGGCTTGCAACATTTCATTTAATTTTTGGCCCAATAAAAAAATGTATTGCAAAATTATTTTAATCAATATTTAATCCAAAATCAATTTAATAATTATGCAATTAATTATATTAATAATGTTTGATCATCACTTAATTAAAAATAGAGTTTTCTAAACTCATCATTACTCTCTCACCTCTCTAACCCTAATCCCCAAATCCTATCTTCTATTCATCTCCACTATCACACACAAGAGAGAGATCTGATCAGAGAAGAAGAAAAGAGAGAGGGAAGAATGGGGTACGACGCCGGTGAGCATCACTGTAGCCGGGCCATCATGTCACATCCAGGGGAGAGGGAGAGAGGGACGCAAGACAGTGACCAAGGGGCGAGGAGTCGTCGCCGTCACATGCATCGTTGTCAAGGAAAAGAATGTGTCGCGCCCAGCCGCCGTTCAGCCTCATCCCGCCGCGTCTAGCCATGGTTGATCATCCATGAAGCCGTGCAAGGAGAAGGAAGCTACTGCCGTAGTGAAGGTCATCATGTCACCGCCGAAGAGAGAGAGAAAGAGAGAAAGAGAGGGAGAGAAAGAGAGTGTGTGTGTGTGTGTGTGTGAGAAAACGCGATGGTGGTGGTGAGTGGTCACCATGTTGCCGCCGCTTCCATTGACGTTGCTTCTGGATTGTTGTTGCTTTATTTTGTTTTTGGATTTCTTGTTTTTGTTCTTGTTTCTGGATTGCTTTTGGATTGTTGTTGCTTTTTATTTTTGTCGAAAAAGCTCTTGTTTTTCTTTCAAGAGTTAGTTGGTGGCATGGACACCTAGTCTTTTCTTATTTTTAGTATTTGTTTGCTGGCACAGGTAGTAGATTTATTCTTCACTCCAGTAGTATAGCAGATGTAGAATCTAAAAGGTGGGATTCTCGATTGATTGGATGTTTCTATTAGAGCTTCTTCCCCTCATATCATATAAGGGCATCTAGCTTATAATCACTAGTAAAAGAGTGCCAATTGACCCAACTAGCAAATCTGTTTACAACCATTCAATCCTTTTTTGCTCAAAAGCAGCCATTTTTCGGCTTGATAGCACAAGCACGATCCATCCATCTCCATCCGAGGAGTGAGTACAAGTGGAAGGACTTCTGTTTTGATAGCATGTGGGGTAAATGAATATAGATGATAGTTGGGATCCCAGGTAGGAGAGCCAGCTAATTCAATTAAAGCTATTGTAATTCTCTCTAATTTTTGTTCTTTCTGATTCTTGAAATTAGATTCTTGTTTCTGATTTTTGAAATTAGATTTGAGTTTTGTTAATTGTATATAAGGATTCATAGTTCTGAATTTTGTTAATGGAGGAAGAAGGATTTGTAGTTTTGAATTGTGTTAATGGAAGAAGAAGAAAAGAGTGAAATTGTGGAAAAAGAGGTAGTTTTGTCATTTAAAAAAATATTTTATTCAAAAGGTCAATTTTAATATCAAAATAAAACATTAAGAACGATTTTAAATCCAAAATAACGTTGGGGACAAATTTGATTTTGACCCTATACTTTAGGGACCAAAACAATACTTACCCCTTTCTAATATCTAAAAAATAAATAACAATATTAAAAAAATTTAAAAAAGATATTATTATTAATATTTTTTAATTAAATAAAATTTTTCAAATCTCATAAAGTGAATTCTTTTTCTTCTTGTGACCGTCCTTCTTGATTCATTTGGTATTAATTCTCATTGTTTCAACTGCTACAATTGAGAGATCTTTTTCAGATATGAATATTGTGAAAAATAACTCAGAAACAAGATGAACGATGAATTTATTGCTAATTGTCTTTTTAATATATTAAAAAAATTGCTGAAAATTTTGACACAAATTCTATTATCGATAAATTATGGTACAAAGAATCGACCATTTCGTTAGTAAAAAGTACACACATTTTTTTGTATTTTAAAATATATTCTCTATCGGTATATTTTGTAATACATCTTACATTATATAATTTTTTACATAATTTTTTAATATTATATATGTTATTGACCCCATGATAATATTTCTGAATCCATCCCGGATTAAAACCATCATTTTTATCGAGTTAAAATAGTATTTTTTGAGGTTTAGAATGGCAGTCAGAACTGCTGTTTTTACCAGATAAAATAGCAATTTTTTATCGTTCAAAGTGACAGTTAAAATTGCTGCTTTCACTTGTTAAAATAACAAACTTACTCGTTTAAAATGACCGTTTTAATCGCCATTTTTATCTGATTAAAATAACAGTTTTATGTAGGACTGAAAATGAGTCAAGCCAGCTCATGAGCCAGCTCAAGCTCAACTCATTAATAGCTCGATAAACTGAACTCGTGAGCTGGTGAGCCGAGCTTGAGTTTGGATTTGAGTTCATAAATTAAATAAGTCAAGCTTGAACTTGGATAAGTTCAGCTCATTTGTAACACCCTAATTAGCCTAAGCTTTACCTCGCATCGTAAAGCAAAGGTTAATCAAAGGTTACGACAGTTCTAAAAGTTCATAAATATAATATATAGAAGAATTAATATAATCTAGAAGCCCGATGAAAGATATAGCTCAAAAACAAGATTTAAAAAGTGCAAAACGTACTAACGAAGCTTTAACTTAAAGCACAAGAAACAGATACATCATAACAAAATATCATAGTATAATAGTGTAATATCATAAGAATCTAGCCACGTCTTGCGGAGTTTAAGCCGGCTAGCCATGTATACAGACAAAACAGAAACCTGACAGTAAAATCAGCTTATACAAGTTTTTCTCTCTCAAATACAAGCCTCTAGGCAAAGAAAAATACAAAAGTGAGAAATGTATAAACAAAAACCCAAAAAGACTCCAAGAGTAACAGGATCCTCCGCTTTTGTCACCGTCCAAGCAACTCACTGAGGTGGGTTGCGTCTTGCATCTGAAAAATAACAACAGAATATGGTATGAGAACCAGAGGTTCTCAGTATGGTAACAGTGCCCAGTGATGTAGAATATAAGACCCTGAAACGCCAAAGGCAATCCTAGTCTTCGTATCCATCACACGATTTATCCTAAGGCATATCTAAAACAGTAAAGCATATATATATAAATCTTAACATGAATAAACAGGGTATTCTATCCTTAGGGGATTTCTATTCTAACCAAACACCGCTGTCCCACAACCTTCACCAACCTATCCTCCATGTGATCCCATCGCCACCGCCTTCCGAACCTCCTCAATCCCAGCAGAAAATCACAATGAATACAAGCAAGTAAATCACAAGAAATATACATATACAACAAGTAAAACAACTAGCAAGTAAGCATGTTATTCATTTAGGCAAGAGATGCAATTAGGCAAAGCAAACATAAACACATAGTAGATGCATATGATGAATGCCTATCCTATTGGCTCGTGATATCACTTGTCGATCTATGAATGCCAACCTGACACATCCTTTCGTATGTCGCCTTTTCTACCACGTCTGAGGAGATAGCACCTGGCACGCTTTTATTCCGAGGATATAGTGCCTGGCACACTTGCATGCTCATTTCAAGGATATAGTGCCTGGCACACTCTTACGGCAGAGAAGGAAAACAACAACATTTAATTCATCATCAATCATTCCAAGGATATAGTGCCTGGCACACTTTCCACATCCAACAAGTCCATCCACCTCCAATCATCACTGGTCATCACCAATTCTCATTTCAATCCACTTTTAATTATAAATTATTAACATTCCAAGGATATAGTGCCTGACACACTCTCTTTCAATCACGATCATTCTAAGGATATAGTGCCTATCACACTCTCAACATTCATCAAGATTCATCATTCAATTCTTAATTTCCTTTCCGAACTCAGAGTTCGTCAGTTTTCTCAATTCATTGTCAACAATCACCCAGTTCACTACCCTTCCTTCTCTCTCAACCAAACTCACCCCCAATACACCAAAAACCTAAACCTCCGTTCTCTAACTTTTCAAAAGAATACCAAATCAAATACTCCTAGGACCTTTTCCAAGTTTCAAAGCCCAAAAATAAGTCCAAGGGTTTTAAAATGGTGTCACAGAAGCTTACAAGCTTGTTGGGAAGGTGAAATAGTTGAAAACAAAGTTTAAGTTTTGAGAAACAGGACGTCTGCGTACGCACAGGGGTGTGCGTGTGCACGCACAAGAGAAGTTTTAAAACGTGTGTGTACGCATAGGGTTGTGCGTATGCACAGGTACCAAATTTCACAATTCTATTCGCTCGCACAAAGCATGCTAGTGCCCCCAACAGACTGACCTTCCCAACGTGTGCGTGCGCATAGGGATGTGCGTACGCACAGGTTGTAAATCCTCATTGGGTATGTGCGTGAACAAGCTGTGCTAGAGCTGTGAACAGGAAGCCTTCCACTGCGTGTGTGCACAGGTTTAAAATTACGCAGGGTTGTGTGTGCGCACAAGGCTGTGCGTGCGCACATACCAGAAATCACAAAATTCTGCAACTCTGCAGAATTTCAGATTTTTACACCAAACTTTGAATGATCATAACTCCCTCTACAAAAATCCAAATTTCACAAAATTTATATCGATTTGAAGAGTTTTCAATAAGATTTAATTTCAAATAAATTTCAATCAATTTCAAAAACTGAGGCATAAGTTATAATTAGACAAAGTTCACCAAAAACTAACTTTTACCAAAAGTTCACCAAAAACCAATTTCTCAATTTTCACCACTTAAACCAACCAAAACCAAATAAAGCCATTCCAAACTCTATTTTTCACCAAAATCTACCCTCTTGGGTCACAATTCACAATTGATACCAATCTTCCATCACACTTTGTCATTCTCAATCTCAAATATCAACATATAACAATTACAAACAATTCTCCACCAACACATTCACTATTCATCATTCTATCACTATCAATTTTTATCATTAAACTCATTCATGTCCCACATCAATGAACAACAATAATCATTCATCCAAAATCATCCTACATCATAATCTCAACATCATTATTTAACAATATAAATAATATTAATTCATCACACCTCATTCAACCAACCAACATCATCAACCATATCAATTCAATCCCTATCCTACGGGTCACTAGCCTAAGTGTCCATGAATATTATATACTACACAGAGGAAACCAATATCATATCTTGACCGATTCCCAATATGCCAAAACTCCAAACGAGCACAACAATAATCACCAACAAGATTTCCAACATAATCCAAGCCACCAACAAGTTCTAATAGCTCCTAAACTCATAATAATCAAGCTATATATACATAAATCATCACAAATCAACCTAGGGCTCAATTAGGGGTGGCAAAGCGGGCTGGCCTGCCCCGCCCCGCCCCGCCCCGCCAAAGCCTGCCCCGCCAAACTAATATGGGCTCAACTTGCTAGCCCGCCCCGCCAAAGGGCGGATTGACGGGTTGGCGGGCCGGCCCGCCTTTTTTTTTTACCAAAATTTTTTTTATGATAAAATTCAATAAAATTCAATTTACCAAATTTTTACTTTATAATAAAATTATTCCATCAAATTTTTTTTAATATATAGAATAATATCTTTAATTAATTATTAACCGATTAAAAAATTATAATCAACCATAATAATTTTTTTGATTGAAATTAACAATAATAAAAATAGGACATAACAAATAATAAGTCTCAAAATCTTAAACATAAGTGCATAATAATAACAAAACAAACACATAACATAATCCACACATAAATTCTACCATAATTAAAAGTTAAAACAAAACACAACATAATTCATAAATCAACAAGACACCCAAAAAAATCTTTAAATCAACACACATAAATTAATTATCAACTTCTAAATCAATAAAATTTGAATCTGATCCAGAAGTTGAAACACCGCCTCTCCTAACACCTTGAGGATTCACATCTTCACCTTCGCCATCACCTGCAATTAGAAGAATACCCAAATTTAGAACAAGATATAAATACTTATAAATATTAAATTAGTAAATAACAATGTAATTACCATCAACAAAGCCTTTATTCCAATTGCGAGTACAAATCACAGCCTCAAAATTAAGCAAGAAATAAGATGAATAGCACTATAATTTCTGGTGTAATTGATGTAATTCTTTTCTTTTTTTTCTGGACTATTTCAGTAGATCATAAGCTTTGCACCATAAATTAATGAACATAGGCCTTCAGTTCAGTTAGTACTATGCTTACATTTTCAATTCATAGGTGAATTTCAAGGGAGGCAAAACAATGAAATGGTAGCAGAATTATGTTATATATATACGGCCATCTAAATACAAATAATGCTTCTATAACAAATTCATAAATTCATAAACAAATTTCATAAACAAATCCACAGTAATTTATAAATTCATCAATGCTTCCTGCCTGCATAACAAGTACCAGTAAAACAAACTTCAAAATCCTTCCTGCCTACTCTCAAAATTCATAAACAAATTTCATAAACAAATTTTAAAAACAAATACCAGTAAAACAAATTTCATAAACAAATCCACAGTAATTTATAAATTCATCAATGCTTCCTGCCTGCATAACAAGTACCAGTAAAACAAACTTCAAAATCCTTCCTGCCTACTCTCAAAATTCATAAACAAATTTCATAAACAAATTTTAAAAACAAATACCAGTAAACCAAATTTCATAAACAAATCCACATTAATTTTCAACAGCATCAAAGAAGCTGTCCACAACCAAAATCACAGATTCACAGTTCCTTATTAAAAAAACAAAAAAATAAAAATATTTACTTACTGGCTCAGAGCCGTCGAGAGGTAGGGGAGGAGAGAGTAGTGCCGCCGGGATCTGCTGGAACTGGAGCGCGCCGCCACGAACTGCGAACCGGCGAGATGAAACAGCAACCGACGAACTGCGAACCGCCACGAACTGGAGCGTGCCGCCACGAACCGCGAACCGGCGAGATGAAACAGCAATCGGCGAACCGCGAACCGCCATGAACTGGAAGGTGCCGCCACGAACCGCGAAGCCGAGGAGTGAGGACAGAAGAGGGAGCTGAGTTGTTGAAGGATGAAGATTGAAGGAAGGGTCAGGGTCCGTCAGTCTGAGGGTCCGTCGGTCTGAGGTCTCACCGTCTCAGGGAGTCAGGGTCAGGGAAGGGAGAGTAAGGGATGAAGATTGAAGGAAGGGTTAGGCCGTTAGGGAGCTAGCAGGCAGCAGCTAGGGCCGGCTGTTTGTGCTGGGAAGGAGGGGAAGGAAACCTAATTTTTCTATTTATATATCATTTGCAAAATTACGAAATTACCCTTAAAAAAAATAATATGTCAGCCCGCCCCACCCCGCCTTGGCCCGCGGTTTTGGCGGTGCGGTTTTGGCGGGTTCAAAATCTCGTCCCGACCCGCCGTTTTTGGCGGGTTTGGCGGTTTGACCCGGCGGGTTCGGCCCGTTTCGCCACCCCTAGGCTCAATATAAACATAATCTCACAAGGGTTTCAAGAGCTCTTATCTTATCCAACAGTTTTGGAAGCCAAAATCACCAACAATCAAGTGCTAGAGTGTACCTAAAATACCCAAAACACAAGATTTCCCTCAAAACCAAATCCTAAAACTCGAATTTCACAAGGGCACGAAAAATAGGCAGAGAAACTCGAAAATCTTACCAAAAAGCTTAGATAGAAGTGACGGTCTCAGCAAGAGCTTCGCGTAGCCACTGACGGCACGCGAATCAGAGCACTGTAGCTCGAGATATCGCAGATTGAAGTGAGAAGTGAATAGTGACTCTTCTCTCGTCTCCCTCTTCTCTTTCTCAGCTGGTGTGTTGTGTTTGTGAGTGTGGTGTATTGAATGGGTTCATTTAATGAACCCTTATATATGTTGAGCTTGGGCCTAACTTAGGCCCGGTCCAACCATTAGCGTTTTTAACCAGTTGGGCCAAACCTTTAAAATTAACGCCCGATTTTCGACTTCTATTATTTTTCTAAGGTTTTCGACTGTTTTCACTTTTTCTCGCATAGTACTAGGCAGACTTGAACCGGTTCAACCGCCGGTCACAATTTTTCTCGGTTTTTCGCAGAAATTACATTTTTTGACTCAGAAAAACCTACTAAGCCCAAAAATCATATTTAAATCTCCAAATTCTGATTCTAACTTTCTGGAACCTAATTTGGGCATTTTAATTATTCTATTTGTGAAAACTCCGGGTCTTACATCATTAGCTCGTGTGTTGGCTCGATTACATATATAATATTAAAAGTATAGATTAAATGCATATAGGATATGCGTCTTAATAATTTAATATATATATATATATATATATATATATATATATATATAAAATAGTAATATATAATTTTCCTTATATATTAATGTTTTTTATTGTTTAAAATTTTATAGTCATTTTTTATATATAATTTTGATGTAGGACATAAATAAAAAATTTATAATTGATAGATAGACAATATATTAAATTTATTTTTTAATATATATAAGTTATAATTTATTGATATAGAATTATAGATTATGTTCCTATTATTTGAGCTAGCTCGTTAGCTTTCGTTGACCGAACTTGAGCTTACGAAATAGGCTCGATTGTTAATGAGGCGAGCCGTGAGCCAAGCTTAATTTTCGTGAGTCGAGATTGAACTTGGTCTAGCTCAACTCAGCTCGTTTCACTTCCAACTCTAATTTTATGCAATTTTAAAATGGTAGTTTAATCATCATTTTAACCTAGTTAAAATCATTATTTTGTACCATTTTTTTACTGAACTAAAATAAACTTTTGCTCATTTAAAATGGTAGTTTGAACCACTATTTTGACCGTATTAAACCAATAATCTTTTGTTTAAAATTTTCTAATATTCAAAAATCATAAACCATAAAGAAAACATCAAATATAACATATAATTTTTATAATTCATATATAGTCATCAAAAATCAAAAGTCATAACCCATAAATAAAGTATTAAAGATAACTTATAATTTTTTAATCATACATGTTTTAATATATAGTTATTAAACACAAAGTCTTCATCAGAAAACGATTATGTTTTTTGTTGTTCGTTCTAAAAGATTTATTTTCTAATTCTTTTGGTGGTATAATTTTGCTCGCTTGATAGAGTTGCTAAAACAAAAAATATAATTCACAAATATAATTAAAAAATAAAAAAAAGATGATGTTAAATTATTGAAAGTAGTAACAAAACTCTATACATTATTAGTAAATAGTGTTTAACTCAAATCTTTGGGAATTGAAGTCATTGGGAATAAGCTAAATACAGCAGAAAAATAAAGTATATATATTACTTACGCTGGCCTGCTCTGCAGCAGAAATGCCACAAGCAACCAAGGAGATTCCTCCTTTGCTTCAAGGCACCAGGATCTGAAAATTATCATATATAGGAAGCATAGTTACAGGGGAATCAGTACAATAGTTACCCACAATATCACTGAAAAAAGAGTCGAGATTCTATCATAATAGTTTGTGTAAAAGCATCTCAATAGTTCCGGTTACATTGGCATGAAGTGCCTCGAAAGCTATATAATCCATTCTTAATATTTGATGAATAAAGTTAAGGGAAACTCTCGGTACCAACAAATATATCAATATCTAACCATCATTCAGCCAGCATGCATTTTTATACTAGGGCTCTCTCACGCGCTATCACAAACGGCTTTCTCTCACGCTCCTCTCCAAGGAACTAGTCGCAGAGCACCGCTAGCCGGATACGCTCTTCTACGATCGCAGTTTCGTTGACAAAGCTTGAAGCTTCACTTTTTACTCTTGGATAACATTTTCTTCTCCGTTGATCATGGAATCAGTGTTAGAAGAACAGAATATTGAAGTAAGCAATTTCTTCCTCTTCTAATTTCATGATTTTTGTAATGATTTTCATAGTGCATCAATGAACACAATGATGATTATGATTATGAATTTCTGAGCTTGCAAAGTATGCTATTTTTCTTTTTCATAATAGAGTTTAAATTGAATGTACAGAATCCAAATTATGCCTTATTCGCTTTTGATTTTCATAATGCAACAATCCACAATTAACGCAAACCAACTGTTTGATGAAATGACTAAGACATAAAATATAAAAAATGTTAGTGTTTCTTGTTTGTTGTTTCTGAGTAATGAATAATGGTTTTTAGAAGAATGCCCTACTACCATAAAACACTCTTGATCCATCTTTTTTCTTCTTACTATTATTACTAACATCATCAATTTCTGATATGATGTTGTTATTATTGCTGCTTTCATGATTCTGAATCACATCACCACAATCTTTATCTTTTCTTTCATATTTGTGAATTTCCATAGGTAGCTTCATTCTTATCACCAAATTTTTTTTATGTATATTTGTTAACTATGATACATAGATATCTATGAAGAAAGACATCGATGGGTTCCAATTTTTCTTGACAACTTTTTCTGGGCTGGTATGAGATCCACACAACGAAGTGAGAGCATGCATTCATATTTTGACAAATTTATAAATAACAAGAGCTTGTTGATTTAATTTGTCAAACAATATGACAATTACCTTGGATGGAAAGAGCAATAAGAAAGGGAGGCTGATGTTGAAGACTATAAATCAATAATACCTTGTGCCACTAATTCCTTAATAGAGAAGCAATTTCAAGGTGCCTATACTAATGCAAAGTTTAAGGAAGTACAAAAGCAATTTAGAAAGAAAGCAAATTGTATTTTGCACCTTACGAAAGCAGTTTCTACATCTAAAGTCTATTCTATTTTGGAGGATGTATCTACTTCTAAAGAGAGGGTTTATGAAGTTAACTACAATGCAGAAACGAAGGATATTACATGCATGTGTCAAATGTTTGAATCAAGAGGCATATTATGCCGTCATAGCTTGGTTGTCCTAGGGCATGAACGCGTGAGAAAAATTTCAAGAAGATACATTTTGGACCGTTGGAGCAAACTTGTGAAGCGAAGACATAGTGATATTAAGAGTAGCCATGATCCAAGTTTGTTGAATCCAAAAACAGAGAGGTTTGATGATTTATGCTCCCATTCGAACAGTGTTGCTCAATTTGCATCCCAAACAAAGGAAACAAGTGATATCTTACATCGTTATCTTGATATGGCTATAGTAGAGTGTCAAAAGCATGTTGCTAACTCATCATCTAATGCCAATGAGTTAGATAATTTGCTTACATTAGAAGATGGTGGTAAAGATGGTGGTAAAGATGCACTGTCCATTTTTGTAGGAGGCTGTATAATAAGCATTCAAGATATTAAAAGCCCTCCTTATGTGTTCAATGTAACACCCTACCATACAGAGTCTTATGCTTAAGTCATAATTCAGAGATGGCAAGGTATTACGACCTCTAAAATAGAAATTTAGTACGTATAGTAGTATGAATGATTGATTATAACTAGGAGCCTTTGTAGAAAAAGGGGTAAACAAAAATCGCAACTCGAAAGCGCAACACTCCGATCGATAACGTAACGAACAAGAATAACCAACGGAGATTATATATATACAAAGGAGTGTCAAAAACAGGAATATCAAGACTCAAAATCCGGCTGTGAAGATAACCGGTCCGAGCATAGTAATGTATACATATGATAAAATAATGAAAACCCCAAAGGAAACCCAAAGGGACACAAATACAGAAACCTATTCTCCAAAATCTCCCATAAGAGGAGTCATCACAGTTTGTATTATTTAGTGGAGATAAAAGTATCTAAGCAAAATATATAAACCAAAACATAGTCCCGAGAACAAAGGATCTTCGCAAATCTAGAAGTCTCCAGCATGCCTCAACGGGAAACCTCACGTCCTGCATCTGAAAACCACAAAATCCGCATGGGTGAGAACCAGAGGTCCCCAGCATGGTAACAGCTTCCACATATATAATACATAATAATAGAGGAAAGCCAAAGGCAATCCTAGTACTTCCTCCAGATAATATCAAAGCTTATAAACAAGCTAAACCATATAAGGGCATCTGACTAAAGATTCTTCGGTCTAACTAATACTTCCCTTTCCAATTCCTTCAAACCTCCCAACCACCAGCAGGATATAATGTAGCAAACACAGTTATATCAAACAAGAAATATACAATTAGGAACAATTAAGGCAGTTAGACAATTAGCAAATAGTATGCAGTCAAGCAGGCAATCTCAAACAATTCACATAGTATGCATATGATGAATGCCTGTCCCTAGTGGCTGATGATATCATCTTGTCGGTTATAGAGCCAACCCGACAAGTCCTGGTCGCTAACCATTGGATTGTCCCTCTGTCACGCATCCCCAACTCGAGTTATACTCGTTATAAACTTGATCATAATCATGATCTATATCCATCACCCTGACTGGTGAATATTTACGGGGGCGAGCTCATCCGGGTCTTTCACAGTGCCCGACCACACTTACGACATAGGATCAACAGAGTATCAAGTCTCAACCTGGAGCACGTGGTGGCTAGACACTGCTACTACCCAGGGAAACTCGTATCTCAGATAGTGGAAGTGCAAATCACAATTATCAATAATTCAGCATAAACATGCATGAATTCTCATCCATGGATCAACATCCATATCAGCCATCCGGCTCACGGTTCAGTCCAGAACCAGCCAATATTCATATCATACACAGCCATTCCGGCTCACGGTTAAATCCATAACCAGCCGCTTCATTAACAATTACAGCCTTTCGGCCCATGGCATAACAAGCACTTCCACCACCATCCTCCGCATCTCACATAATCATCTTTGATCCTCATTGATCATTCATTTTTCCCTTGCTTCACTCGCAAGTTACCTCATTCACTAGCCCCTTTTTAATAGCTAGGCATGTCATAATGATTTAAGACAAAAGTGGTGAGATCGGAGGCTTATAAGTATGAAATTTGGCTTTTAAAACTCAAAAAACAACTTTGGGATGAAAACAGGGCCACGCGTACGCGGCTACGCGCACTCCACGCGCACGCTTGGATGGCCTCAAAAACTCATCGACGCGCAAGCGTCATGCACGCTAACGCGTGGATTAAAAATTTGCCAATCGACGCGCACGCGTCAACCACGCGTACGCATGGGTGTTCTCGTGCCCCAAGCACAACACTGGCACAGTTCTGGCATAACTCTCTGGAAAATGGCTGGGCATTGGGTGCAGCACGATCGGCGCGCCCGCGCACATCACGCGCACGCGTGGATGGCACTTTCTGGAAGATCGGCGCGTACGCGCCAGGTGCGCCCACGCGCAAGGGGTCATTCTGCTAAAAATTTTCTAAGTTAAAAGCTGCAGAATCCACAGATTTAAACCCCAATCTTCCGACGGGCATAACTTCCTCATTTTAAATCGTTTTTCACCCGTTCTTCGAACGGCATGGACTTCCCGGATCCAATTTCATTTCTAAACAGATTTGGCACAAAACGGAGATCCGTAGTCCAAGTTATGTCCCACCAAAGTATGCCCAAAAACCATATTTTCATATAAAACCACAATATGCCATTTTCAAAACAAGCCATTTTCAACTCTTTTCAAAATCAATCAAACATGCCAATTTCATCCCTTTTCTTTGAAATCAATCAAAATATATCAAATTCAACATCAAGCCTCCTCAACTCACACATTGACACTTTACCACAATTTACAAAATCACTATCTCATCATTTTAACCCACTTCACCCGAGTGGCTCAAACTCAAACATATTGACATATCATATACTCTTCCTCATGCCAATTCTCAACAACACCAATTCCAATAAATCATTATTGTACACAATCAACATCATACTCACCATCAACATGGTTCAACCCACAGTTCAACCATAACCAATCATCAAGCATATATCACAACATGCATATTTCTCATACATCATACCACCAAGGCATCAAATATCATCATCACATATATGACCACATCATATATCTCAATCATTCAACAACATCAACAATTCAATGCCTATCTTAGGGCCTCTAGTCTAAGTATTTCCTACCACATTACATATTAGATACGGGAAACCGAAACCATACCTTAGCCGATTTTCCCAAGCTCAACCGGAGCACTTCCAAATCACTTATCCACAAACTCTCAAGGCCTCAAAACCTCCAAGAACAGATTTTTCACCACCAAACCCTTTTTAAGCTTTCCAAAATCACCAATCAAGCTCCAATATTCACATATACACAACCTAAGCCACAACCATCATACCCATACACAACATCTCAAAACCCAAACATCATAAAACAACAAAATTACACTAGGGTTGAGAATCTTACCACACCCAAGGTCCAAGGAGACAAGATTAACCTTCTCCTTCAAAGAGCCCAAAATCTCAACATTTTTGCTCATAAAACTCGAAAACAAGGCTGGAATTTCGAAGAGAAAAACGTGGCTTACCTCAAGATTAATTGTATGAGTTTTGTAGAGCTCTCTGCGGTGAACGCGTGGCCGCAAACGGAGCGGCAATCGGAGCTCTAGATCAAAAGTTATGGTGGTTTGAAGATCAAGTGAGAGAAAGAACTTGAGAGAGTGTTCTTTCCCCCCTCTCTTCAATTTTCAGCGTGTGTGTGTGTTGTGTGAGGAGAGAGTGTGTTGAAAACTAGGGTTTTGGTTTAGTTATGTTGGGCCAAGGGCCCACTTTGGGTCCGGTTGGCCCGGTTTGGCCCGTTCGGTCCAATCTTGGTCTGAATTCTATAAAATTGGTACCGAAATTCTCGTCTCAATCTCCTCTATCACATTTAGCCATAAAAATCACATTTTAGGCTTTCTAGAATGAATTCTCATTTATGGGTTAATTAGCCGTTAATTAACCGGGTTTTACATTCTACCCACCTAATTGGGAATTTTGCCCACAAAATTCAAATGCAATTACCTGAGAATAAATGCGGATAATCCGTTCACATCTCCGACTCGAGTTCCCAAGTGTGTTCCTCAACACCGCCTCGACTCCAAGCCACTTTGACTAACGAAACCTCTTTTCCACGCAACCGTTTGATACTAGTATCATCAATTCTGACTGGAGCCACTGGAAGCGTCAAATCTTACCTTAACTGAATCGACTCAGGTTCTAACACATGGCTAGCATCAGGAGTGTACTTCCGAAGCTGCGACATGTGAAACACGTCGTGCAGGTTTGAAAGATGAGGTGGTAGAGCCATCCAATACGCCACCGGTCCAACCCTCTCTAGGATTTGAAATGGACCAATGTATCGAGGATTCAACTTCTTTATTTTAATCGCCCTACCTACTCCCGTGGTCGGAGTAACCTTAAGAAAAACATGGTCCTCTTCCTCCAATTCTAAGGGCTTTCGCCTTTGATCGGCGTAACTCTTTCGACGACTCTGCGCCGTAAGCATCCTATCTCGCGGATTTTCTTGACTCGTTCAGTAGTCTCAGCTATCATTTCCGGGCCCAACAAGCTTTTCTCTCCAGCTTCATACCAACATAGCGGAGATTGACATTTCCTCCCATACAAGGCCTCATACGGAGCCATTCCAATGCTCGCATGATAACTATTATTGTATGCAAACTCCACTAATGGCATATACTGATCCCAACTCGCCGGTTGGTCCAAAACACAAGCTCTCAACATATCCTCTAGTGTTTGGATCGTCCTCTCAGATTGACCATCTGTTTGAGGATGGTAAGCCATGCTCAAGCTTAATCGGGTTCCAAAAGCTTTCTGAAATGCACCCCAAAACCTTGAAGTGAAACGAGGATCTCTATCAGAGATTATAGTAGCAGGTACACCATGGAGTCTCACAATCTCCTTTATGTATAACCGTGCTAGCTCCTTAAGGGTGTAAGTCATACGAATGGGTAAAAAGTGAGCTGACTTCGTTAGTTGGTCCACAATCACCCAAATAGCATCAAAACCAGCCCTAGTCCTTGGCAATCCTGACACAAAGTCCATTGCAATACTTTCCCACTTCCATTGTGGAATCTCTAAAGGTTGCAACATCCCGGAAGGTCTTTGATGTTCAATCTTTACCCTTTGACAAGTTAAGCACTTTGAAACATATTCCGCCACATCATTCTTCATACCCGGCCACCAAAACATCGCCTTTAAATCATGGTACATCTTAGTACTTCCCGGGTGAATGGAGAATCCGCTTTTGTGTGCCTCCTTTAAGATATCTTGCCTCAAAGTGCCAACATCCGGCACAATGATCCTACCCTTGAATCTCCATAACCCATCTTTTTCTTCCGACACTCTCCACTGTTTTCCTTGCTCAATAGCCGGTAACACCTTCCATAATGCTTCATTATTTTGATGAGCCTTTAGGAGTTCGGACTTAAAGTCATTTGAGATTTCTAATCGGCTCAAACACAAAGTTTCGGATACTTCTCGAGCACCAATTTTTAGATTCTCGAATCCCTTGAGCAACTTCTCCTCTTGAAGCATCATCCAAGCCGCATATAACGACTTCCGACTTAACGCATCCGCCACTACGTTCGCCTTTCCCGGATGGTAATGCAACTCAAAGTCGTAGTCCTTCAACAATTCTATCCACCTTCTCTGCCTCATATTAAGCTCTTTCTGATCAAAGAGATACTTCAGGCTCTTATGATCAGAGAAAACTTGGAACTTAACCCCATAGAGATAATGCCTCCACACCTTCAAGGCAAACACAACCGCAGCGAGTTCCAAATCGTGCGTAGGGTAACTAACTTCATGAGGTCTCAACTGTCGTGAGGCATACGCCACCACATTATGATGCTGCATCAGCACGCACCCTAAACCCTTTAATGAGGCATCACAGTACACCTCAAATGGCTCATTCGGCTCAGGTAACACTAACACAGGTGCAGTGGTCAACTTTTTCTTCAATGTCTGAAAGCTCTCCTCGCACTCAGGAGTCCAAACAAACGGAGTGTCTTTGCGGGTTAACTTTGTCATTGGCAAGGCTATCTGTGAAAAGCCCTTGATAAACCTTCGGTAATAGCCAGCTAAACCCAGAAAACTCCTTATCTCTGTTACGGTGGTTGGTTGCTTCCAATCCATCACAACTTCCACCTTAGTTGGATCTACGGCTATTCCCTTCTTACTCACCACGTGACCCAAAAACTTCACCTCACTTTTCCAAAACTCGCACTTAGACAGTTTTGCATAGAGTTTCTTCTCCTTTAGAATCTGCAACACGGTCCTCAAGTGTTCCGCATGCTCTTCTTCAGTCTTGGAATAAATCAGTATGTCATCAATGAAGACAACAACGAATTTATCCAGAAACGGACGGAAAATTCTATTCATGTAATTCATGAACACTGCTGGAGCGTTTGTCAACCCAAAAGACATCACAGTGTACTCGTAATGACCATAACGAGTCCTGAAAGCGGTCTTAGGGATATCCTCACCCCTCACCCTTATCTGGTGATAACCGGATCGCAAATCAATCTTGGAGAAAACTCCAGCTCCTTGCAACTGATCTATGAGATCATCAATTCTCGGCAGTGGGTACTTATTCTTTATTGTAACCTTGTTCAACTGCCTGTAATCCACACAGAGCCGTATACTCCCATCCTTCTTCTTCACCAGTAACACTGGAGCACCCCACGGAAAGACACTTGGTCGTATAAAATTCTTTCCCAACAAATCCTCTAACTAAGACTTTAGCTCGTTCATCTCTAACGATGACATCCTATAAGGAGCACTTGAGATTGGTCCCGCCTCGGGCACCAACTCAATAGTAAACTCAACCTCTCGGTTAGGTGGAAACTCATCAATATCATCGGGAAACACTTCCGGAAACTCACACACAACCGGAATCTGTTCCAACCTTTGATCATCTCCCGAAACGCCCGCAGTTAAGAACAGGATACCCTGACATTCGATTCCAGAACAGTTCATCATCATCGAATTCAAGTAATAATTATTCACCACGACCGGTCTTTCTGTATCTTCCGGCATAAAGTACACCATCTTTGTAGAATAATCAAGCAGGACATGGTTCTTAGATAACCAATCCAATCCCAAGATAAGATCAAGACCGATCATCGGCAAGCAGACTAAATTATGAACAAAATCACGCTGCTTGAACCTAAAGGAAACTTCCGGGCATCCTAGCCTAGTTACTGTGGCTTCATGGGTAGCATTGTACACTCTTAGATCATAACCTAAAGTTACAATCTTCAAGCCTAACTCATGGGCTTTCTCAAATGCAATGAATGAATGTGATGCTCCCGAATCAAATAAAGCATTTAAAGTTTGTCCAGCCATTTCACAGTTACCTCGAATAAGTGTCTCGGATCCCTCGACACCTATAGCTGAAGTGGTGAACACCCGACCAGTCTGTTGTGCCTTTCCAGCACCTTGTTTCTGCTTCTCCAGGCAACTTGCGGCTTTATGCCCCGCCTTTCCATAATTGTAGCACAAACCCCATCCGGCCTTGCATGGTGCTCCCGGATGGTGACTTCCACACCTAGTACAAGCTTGATCATTCTGAGGTTGCTTCCCAAATTTCTTCCCTTGGGAGTTGTTGTTGTTGTTGGGCCTCCTGAAAGAGTTTCCCCTCTTGAAAGACGGACCTCTAGGTGTAAAGCTCTTCCCTCAGTTCTGTGGGAATGATCCTTTGTGACTCCCTTTCTCAGCGGTTGTCCTTTTCACACACTCTTCAGCAACCCTACACTTATTCACCAATTCGGAGAAAGTCCTAATCTCCATTGGCCCTACTGAACTGAAGATATCACTCCGGAGTCCCCCTTCATACTTAACACACTTCCATTCCTAATATTCCACCGGAGTTCCTTGGCACATACGGGAGAACCTGAACAGCTCCTCAAACTTGTCAGTATACTCTGATATGGACATAGTACCCTGCTTCAGCTGTAACAATTCAAGTTCCTTAGCCGTTCTAGCAGAAGTCGGAAAGTACTTCTTATAGAACTCCTCTTGGAAGATATTTCAAGTGATATAGTCATCACCCTGCTGCAGAAGACGTCGGATACCTTGCCACCAATGCGACGCTTCACCTGTGAGCATATAGGTAGCAAACTCGACACGCTGCCCTTCAGGTACCACTTGTGCTTGCAGTGCTCGCTCTATAGCCTGAAACCATGTATCAGCCTCAGTCGGGCTAGTAGTTCCCTTGAATTTAGGCGGATTAACCTTCAAAAAGTTTGCCAAGGTCATCGGGCCCTGAACTCCACCTCCATCATTACCATGGTTGTTCATCTGTTGACCAAGAGCCTCAGCAGTGGCTTGCATAGCAGCATCCATGTTCTCCAACACAGCCATAAAGTTCACCGGATCATTAGGGTTATTCTCCGGCGCACGAGCATTCGTACGACCTCTCACACTACCTCTACCGCATCCACGAGGCGCCATCTGGTTCCTATACACACCAAACAATCGATATTAAGTTGATCAGTCTCAATATCGGAAGTCTAGTGCTTCAAAGTCCCAAATGCATGCTCATGAATGTTTATGGCAATTATATCAAGCAGATATACTAATAGCACATAACACACATACAGAGAATGCACAGAAGCATAGTCAGTCCATCCCTCAGGCTCTACAGGAATGAACTGCTCTGATACCATAATGTAACACCCTACCATACAGAGTCATGCTTAAGTCATAATTCAGAGATGGCAAGGTATTACGACCTCTAAAATAGAAATTTAGTACGTATAGTAGTATGAATGATTGATTATAACTAGGAGCCTTTGTAGAAAAAGGGGTAAACAAAAATCGCAACTCGAAAGCGCAACACTCCGATCGATAACGTAACGAACAAGAATAACCAACGCGAGATTATATATATACAAAGGAGTGTCAAAAACAGGAATATCAAGACTCAAAATTCGGCTGTGAAGATAACCGATCCGAGCATAGTAATGTATACATATGATAAAATAATGAAAACCCCAAAGGAAACCCAAAGGGACACAAATACAGAAACCTATTCTCCAAAATCTCCCATAAGAGGAGTCATCACAGTTTGTATTATTTAGTGGAGATAAAAGTATCTAAGCAAAATATATAAACCAAAACATAGTCCCGAGAACAAAGGATCTTCGCAAATCTAGAAGTCTCCAGCATGCCTCAACGGGAAACCTCACGTCCTGCATCTGAAAACCACAAAATCCGCATGGGTGAGAACCAGAGGTCCCCAGCATGGTAACAGCTTCCACATATAATACATAATAATAGAGGAAAGCCAAAGGCAATCCTAGTACTTCCTCCAGATAATATCAAAGCTTATAAACAAGCTAAACCATATAAGGGCATCTGATTAAAGATTCTTCGGTCTAACTAATACTTCCCTTTCCAATTCCTTCAAACCTCCCAACCACCAGCAGGATATAATGTAGCAAACACAGTTATATCAAACAAGAAATATACAATTAGGAACAATTAAGGCAGTTAGACAATTAGCAAATAGTATGCAGTCAAGCAGGCAATCTCAAACAATTCACATAGTATGCATATGATGAATGCCTGTCCCTAGTGGCTGATGATATCATCTTGTCGGTTATAGAGCCAACCCGACAAGTCCTGGTCGCTAACCATTGGACTGTCCCTCTGTCACGCATCCCCAACTCGAGTTATACTCGTTATAAACTTGATCATAATCATGATCTATATCCATCACCCTGACTGGTGAATATTTACGGGGGCGAGCTCATCCGGATCTTTCACAATGCCCGGCCACACTTACGACATAGGGTCATCAGAGTATCAAGTCTCAACCTGGAGCACGTGGTGGCTAGCCACTGCTACTACCCAGGGAAACTCGTATCTCAGATAGTGGAAGTGTAAATCACAATTATCAATAATTCAGCATAAACATGCATGAATTCTCATCCATGGATCAACATCCATATCAGCCATCCGGCTCACGGTTCAGTCCAGAACCAGCCAATATTCATATCATACACAGCCATTCCGACTCACGATTAAATCCATAACCAGCCGCTTCATTAACAATTACAGCCTTTCGGCCCATGGCATAACAAGCACTTCCACCAGCATCCTCCGCATCTCACATAATCATCTTTGATCCTCATTGATCATTCATTTTTCCCTTGCTTCACTCGCAAGTTACCTCATTCACTAGCCCCTTTTTAATAGCTAGGCATGTCATAATGATTTAAGACAAAAGTGGTGAGATCGGAGGCTTATAAGTATGAAATTTGGCTTTTAAAACTCTGATGAGCGGATAATTTATACGCATTTTGGCATTGTTTTTAGGAAGTTTTTAATAAGTTTAAGCTACTTTTAGGGATGTTTTCATTAGTTTTTATGTTAAATTCACATTTCTAGACTTTACTATGAGTTTGTGTGTTTTTCTGTGATTTCAGGTAAATTCTGGCTGAAATTGAGGGACTTGAGCAAAACTCTGAAAAAGGCTGACAAAAGGACTGCTGATGCTGTTGGAATCTGACCTCCCTGCACTCGAAATGGATTTTCTGGAGCTACAGAACTCCAAATGGCGCGCTCTCAACGACGTTGGAAAGTAGACATCCAGGGCTTTCCAGAAATATATAATAGTTCATACTTTATTCGGAAATTGACGACGTAACTTGGCGTTGAACGCCAAGTACATGCTGCTGTCTGGAGTTAAACGCCAGAAAAACGTCATGATCCGGAGTTGAACGCCCAAAACACGTCATAACTCGGAGTTCAACTCCAAGAGAAGCCTCAGCTCGTGGATTGAACAAGCTCAGCCCAAACATACACCAAGTGGGCCCCGAAAGTGGATTTATGCATCAATTACTTACTCATGTAAACCCTAGGAGCTAGTTTATTATAAATAGAACTTTTTACTATCATATTATGATCCTGGATTGTATTTTGATCTAGTGATCACGTTTTGGGGGCTGGCCTCTCGGCCATGCCTGAACCTTTCACTTATGTATTTTCAACAGTGGAGTTTCTACACACCATAGATTAAAGGGTGTGGAGCTCTGCTGTACCTCAAGTTTCAATGCAATTACTATTTATAATCCTATAAACTTCATTTATTCTTATTCCAAGATATTCATTCATACCCAAGAACATGATGAATGTGATGAGTTGGATAACCCTCATCATCATTCTCACTCATGAACGCGCGTGATTGACAACCACTTCCGTTCTACATGCAACAGAGCTTGAATGTGTATCTCTTAGATTCCCCAACAGAATCTTCGTGGTATAAGCTAGATAGATGGCGGCATTTATGAGGATCCGGAAAGTCCAACCTTGTCTGTGGTGTTCCGAGTAGGATCCTGGGAATCCGGAAAGTCTAACCTTGTCTGTGGTATTCCGAGTAGGATTCCGGTAATGAATGACTGTGACGTGCTTCAAACTTGTAACCTGCTGGGCGTTAGTGACAGACGCAAAAGAGGGATTCTATTCCAGTAGGAGCGGGAACCAACCGGTGATTGGCCGTACTGTGACAGAGTGCGTGAGCATTAGCTTTCACTGCGAGGATGGGATGTAGCCATCAGCCATGGGTGATGCCTCCAGACTGGTTAGCTGTGCGAGTGACAGCCGCATAGGATATTTCCCCGAGAGGATTGAAAGTAGCCACAGCTGATGATGAACCCCTAAACAAAGCTTGCCATGGAAAAGAGTAAGAAGGATTGGAAGAGAGAATAGTGAAGCAGAGTTTCAAAGAGGAGCACAGCATCTCCATACGCTTATCTGAAATTCCCACTCTTGATTTACATAAGTATTTCTATCCTTTTTATTTTCTTTTTATTATTAATATTCGAAAATCTATAAACCAATTTAATCTGCCTAACTGAGATTTACAAAGTGACCATAGCTTGCTTCATACCAACAATCTCTGTGGATTCGACCCTTACTCACGTAAGGTATTACTTGGACGACCCAGTACACTTGCTGGTTAGTTGAACGAGACTGTGAAGTTGATTTTACCCCATGGTATTGTGCACCAAGTTTTTGGAGCCATTACCGGGGATTGTTTCGAGTTGGAAAAGAATGAATCACAATTTCGTCCACCAAGTTTTTGGCGCCGTTGCCGGGGATTGTTTGAGTATGGACAACTGACGGTTCATCTTGTTGCTCAGATTAGGTAATTTTTTTTTCAAAAAAGTTTTCAAAAATCTTTCAAAAATACTTTTTTTATTATTATTTTCGTTTTTCTAAAGTATATTTTCGAAAAAAAATAATAAAAATACAAAAAAATCATAAAATCATAAAAAAACCAAAAATATTGTGTTTCTTGTTTGAGTCTTGAGTCAATTTTTAAGTTTGGTGTCAATTGCATGCTTTAAAAAATTTTTTCTTGCATTTTTCGAAAATTCATGCATTCATAGTGTTCTTCATGATCTTCAAGATGTTCTTGGTAAATCCTCTTGTTTGATCTTGATGATTTCTTGTTTTGTGTTGTTTGTTATTTTTCATATGCATTTTTCGTTTGTTAGAGTCCATGCATTAAAGATTTCTAAGTTTGGTGTCTTGCATATTTTCTTTGCATCAAAAATTTTTCAAAATTATGTTCTTGATGTTCATCATGAACTTCAAAGTGTTCTTGGTGTTCATCTTGACATTCATAGTGTTCTTGCATGCATCATGAGTTTTGATTCATAATTTTCATGTTGTGAGTCATTTTTGTTGTTTTTCTCTCTCATCATTAAAAATTCAAAAAAATAAAAAATATCTTTTCCTTATTTCCCTCCAAATTTTCGAAATTTTGGGTTGACTTGGTCAAAAATTTTTAAAAATTAGTTGTTTCTTACAAGTCAAGTCAAATTTTCAATTTTAAAAATTTTATCCTTTCAAAATCTTTTTCAAAAATCATATCTTTTCCATTTTTTCCTTTTTTTCGAAAATTTCAAAAATCTTTTTCAAAATATTTTCAAAATCTTTTTCTTATCTTTACATCATATTTTCGAAAATTGCATCAAAAATTAATGTTTTGGTTCAAAAATTTCAAGTTTGTTACTTTCTTGTTAAGAAAGATTCAAATTTTAAGTTCTAGAATCATATCTTGTGATTTCTTGTGAGTCAAGTCATTAATTGTGATTTTAAAATTCAAATCTTTTTCAAAACTAAATAATATCTTTTCAAAAATATCTTTTCAATCTTATCTTTTCAAAAATCATATCTTTTTATCATATCTTTTTATCATATCTTTTATATCATATCTTTTTCAAAATTTTATCTTTTTCAAAAATTTGATTTTAAAATATCTTTTCTAACTTCTTATCCTCTTATCTTTTCAAATTTGATTTTAATATCTTTTTCAACTAACTAATTAATTTTTTGTTTGTTTCTTATCTTTTTCAAAACCACCTAACTACTTTTCCCTCTCTAATTTTCGAAAATACCTCCCTCTTTTTCAAAAATTCTTTTTAATTAATTATTTGTTCCAAATTTTAGTTTTAAAAAAAAAAATTTACTAACCCCTTTTTTAAAAATTATTTTTCGAAAATTCTCCCTCTCTTTTCTTATTTTATTTAATTAATTATTTACTAACATCTCTCTTCACCTCTCTTCATCTCCAATCACTGCCTCTATCCTCACCATTGTGATTGGATTCTCCACTTTTATTCCTTTCTTCTTCTACTAACAATAAAGAACCTCTTTACTGTGACATAGAGGATTCCTCTTTCTTTTCTTGTTCTCTTCTTCCCTATATGAGCAGGAACAAGGAAAAAGACTTGCAAAAAAAAAAAAGAGAAAAAGGAAAGACAAAAAGCTTCCACCTCCAAGTCATGGGAGATGGAAAGACTAAATATAAGCCGTCATAGCTCAGTGGTAGAACATGTGGCTACAAATGAAGAGATCCCTGAGATACCTCAGGGGATAAATTATCCTCCACACAAATATTGGAAACAACTAAGGAGAGGAACACCAAAATTACTAGGAGTCATTCAACAGAAGCAAGGAAGAGACATAGAGGAGCTCAAAGAGCACCATTGGACCTTCAAGAAAGCGCCACCCTCATTCAGGTGGACTCATTCCTTGTTCTAAAAATTTTTTTTTCTATTTTTCATTTTTTTATATGTTTATCTATTACATGATCATTAGTAGGTAGCAACTATGTCTTAAAGCTATGAATAAAATCCATTAATCCTTCACCTCTCTTAAAAGAAAAATGTTTTAATTCAAAAGAACAAGAAGTACATAAATTTCGAAAATAGCTCTTGAAATTAATTTAATTATATTGATGTGGTGACAATACTTTTTGTTTTCTGAATGAATGCTTGAACAGTGCATATGTCTTTTGATCTTGTTGTTTATGAATGTTAAAATTGTTGGCTCTTGAAAGAATGATGAACAAAGAGAAATGTTATTGAGGATCTGAAAAATCATGAAATTGATTCTTGAAGCAAGAAAAAGCAGTGAAAAAAAAGAAGCATTCGAAAAAAAAAAAGAGTATATAGAAAAAGAAGGAGCAGTAGAAAAAGCCAATAGCCCTTAAAACCAAAAGGCAAGGGTGAAAAGGATCCAAGGCTTTGAGCATCAATGGATAGGAGGGCCCAAGGAAATAAAATCCAGGCCTAAGCGGCTAAATCAAGCTGTCCCTAACCATGTGCTTGTGTCATGAAGGTCCAAGTAAAAAGCTTGAGACTAAGTGGTTAAAGTCGTGATCCAAGGCAAAAGAGTGTGCTTAAGAGCTCTGGACACCACTAACTGGGGACTCTAGCAAAGCTGAGTCACAATCTGAAAAGGTTCACCTAGTTATGTGTCTGTGGCATTTATGTATCCGGTGGTAATACTGGAAAACAAAGTGCTTAGAGCCACAGCCAAGACTCATAAGTAGCTGTGTTCAAGAATCAACATGCTTAACTAGGAAAGTCAATAACACTATCCGAAATTCTAAGTTCCTAGAGAAGCCAATCATTCTAAACTTCAAAGGAAAAAGTGAGATGCCAAAACTGTTCAGAAGCAAAAAGCTACAAGTCCCGCTCATTTAATTATAATTAATATTCATTGATATTTCTGAATTTATAGTATATTCTCTTCTTTTTATCCTATTTGATTTTTAGTTGCTTGGGGACAAGCAACAATTTAAGTTTGGTGTTGTGATGAGCGGATAATTTATACGCTTTTTGGCATTGTTTTTAGGAAGTTTTTAATAAGTTTAAGCTACTTTTAGGGATGTTTTCATTAGTTTTTATGTTAAATTCACATTTCTGGACTTTACTATGAGTTTGTGTGTTTTTCTGTGATTTCAGGTAAATTCTGGCTGAAATTGAGGGACTTGAGCAAAACTCTGAAAAAGGCTGACAAAAGGACTGCTGATGCTGTTGGAATCTGACCTCCCTGCACTCGAAATGGATTTTCTGGAGCTACAGAACTCCAAATGGCGCGCTCTCAACGGCGTTGGAAAGTAGACATCCAGGGCTTTCCAGAAATATATAATAGTTCATACTTTATTCGGAAATTGATGACGTAACTTGGCGTTGAACGCCAAGTACATGCTGCTGTCTGGAGTTAAACGCCAGAAAAACGTCATGATCCGGAGTTGAACGCCCAAAACACGTCATAACTCGGAGTTCAACTCCAAGAGAAGCCTCAGCTCGTGGATTGAACAAGCTCAGCCCAAACATACACCAAGTGGGCCCCGGAAGTGGATTTATGCATCAATTACTTACTCATGTAAACCCTAGGAGCTAGTTTATTATAAATAGAACTTTTTACTATCATATTATGATCCTGGATTGTATTTTGATCTAGTGATCACGTTTTGGGGGCTGGCCTCTCGGCCATGCCTGAACCTTTCACTTATGTATTTTCAACAGTGGAGTTTCTACACACCATAGATTAAAGGGTGTGGAGCTCTGCTGTACCTCAAGTTTCAATGCAATTACTATTTATAATCCTATAAACTTCATTTATTCTTATTCCAAGATATTCATTCGTACCCAAGAACATGATGAATGTGATGAGTTGGATAACCCTCATCATCATTCTCACTCATGAACGCGCGTGATTGACAACCACTTCCGTTCTACATGCAACAGAGCTTGAATGTGTATCTCTTAGATTCCCCAACAGAATCTTCGTGGTATAAGCTAGATAGATGGCGGCATTTATGAGGATCCGAAAAGTCCAACCTTGTCTGTGGTGTTCCGAGTAGGATCCTGGGAATCCGGAAAGTCTAACCTTGTCTGTGGTATTCCGAGTAGGATTCCGGTAATGAATGACTGTGACGTGCTTCAAACTTGTAACCTGCTGGGCGTTAGTGACAGACGCAAAAGAAGGATTCTATTCCAGTAGGAACGGGAACCAACCGGTGATTGGCCGTACTGTGACAGAGTGCGTGAGCATTAGCTTTCACTGCGAGGATGGGATGTAGCCATCAGCCATGGGTGATGCCTCCAGACTGGTTAGCTGTGCGAGTGACAGCCGCATAGGATATTTCCCCGAGAGGATTGAAAGTAGCCACAGCTGATGATGAACCCCTAAACAAAGCTTGCCATGGAAAGGAGTAAGAAGGATTGGAAGAGAGAATAGTGAAGCAGAGTTTCAAAGAGGAGCACAGCATCTCCATACGCTTATCTGAAATTCCCACTCTTGATTTACATAAGTATTTCTATCCTTTTTATTTTCTTTTTATTATTAATATTCGAAAATCTATAAACCAATTTAATCTGCCTAACTGAGATTTACAAAGTGACCATAGCTTGCTTCATACCAACAATCTCTGTGGATTCGACCCTTACTCACGTAAGGTATTACTTGGACGACCCAGTACACTTGCTGGTTAGTTGAACGAGACTGTGAAGTTGATTTTACCCCATGGTATTGTGCACCAAGTTTTTGGAGCCATTACCGGGGATTGTTTCGAGTTGGAAAAGAATGAATCACAATTTCATCCACCAAACTCAAAAATCAACTTTGGGATGAAAACAGGGCCACGCGTACGCGCACGCGTGGATGGCCTCAAAAACTCATCGACGCGCAAGCATCATGCACGCTAACGCGTGGATTAAAAATTTGCCAATCGATGCGCACGCGTCAACCACGCGTACGCAAGGGTGTTCTCGTGCCCCAGGCACAACACTGGCACAGTTCTGGCATAACTCTCTGGAAAATGGCTGGGCATTGGGTGCAGCACGATCGGCGCGCCCGCGCACATCACGCGCACGCGTGGATGGCGCTTTCTGGAAGATCGGCGCGTACGCGCCAGGTGCGCCACGCGCAAGGGGTCATTCTGCTAAAACTTTTTCTAAGTTAAAAGCTGCAGAATCCACAGATTTAAACCCCAATCTTCCGACGGGCATAACTTCCTCATTTTAAATCGTTTTTCACCCGTTCTTTGAACGGCATGGACTTCCCGGATCCAATTTCATTTCTAAACAGATTTGGCACAAAACAGAGATCCGTAGTCCAAGTTATGTCCCACCAAAGTATGCCCAAAAACCATATTTTCATATAAAACCACAATATGTCATTTTCAAAACAAGCAATTTTCAATTCTTTTCAAAATCAATCAAACATGCCAATTTCATCCCTTTTCTTTGAAATCAATCAAAATATATCAAATTCAACATCAAGCCTCCTCAACTCACACATTGACACTTTACCACAATTTACAAAATCACTATCTCATCATTTTAACCCACTTCACCCGAGTGGCTCAAACTCAAACATATTGACATATCATATACTCTTCCTCATGCCAATTCTCAACAACACCAATTCCAATAAATCATTATTGTACACAATCAACATCATACTCACCATCAACATGGTTCAACCCACAGTTCAACCATAACCAATCATCAAGCATATATCACAACATGCATATTTCTCATACATCATACCACCAAGGCATCAAATATCATCATCACATATATGACCACATCATATATCTCAATCATTCAACAACATCAACAATTCAATGCCTATCTTAGGGCCTCTAGCCTAAGTATTTCCTACTACATTACATATTAGATACGGGAAACCGAAACCATACCTTAGCCGATTTTTCCAAGCTCAACCGGAGCACTTCCAAATCACTTATCCACAAGCTCTCAAGGCCTCAAAACCTCCAAGAACAGATTTTTCACCACCAAACCCTTTTTAAGCTTTCCAAAATCACCAATCAAGCTCCAATATTCACATATACACAACCTAAGCCACAACCATCATACCCACACACAACATCTCAAAACCCAAACATCATAAAACAACAAAATTACACTAGGGTTGAGAATCTTACCACACCCAAGGTCCAAGGAGACAAGATTAGCCTTCTCCTTCAAGAGAGTTGGGTCCTATAACATCAAAGAGGCTAAAATCTCAACATTTTTGCTCATAAAACTCGAAAACAAGGCTGGAATTTCGAAGAGCAAAACGTGGCTTACCTCAAAATTAATTGTATGGGTTTTGTAGAGCTCTCCGCGGTGAACGCGTGGCCGCAAACGGAGCGGCAATCGGAGCTCTAGATCAAAAGTTATGGTGGTTTGAAGATCAAGTGAGAGAAAGAACTTGAGAGAGTGTTCTTCCCCCCCCCCCCCTCTCTTCAATTTTCAACGTGTGTGTGTGTTGTGTGAGGAGAGAGTGTGCTGAAAACTAGGGTTTTGGTACCGAAATTCTTGTCTCAATCTCCTCTATCACATTTAGCCATAAAAATCACATTTTAGGCTTTCTAGAATGAATTCTCATTTATGGGTTAATTAGCCGTTAATTAACCGGGTTTTACATTCACTAAGGGTCGTCCAACAAATAGGCTAGGATCTGAAAAAGACAAGATGATAAAAAAGAAAACCAAGGCAAAGAAGAGGAAAAGTGAGATAACCGAAAAAGAGGTAAAACATTATTTTATTTTGTTACCCATGCTGTTTTTTTTACAATAAATAGACTTTAGATGTAGAAACTACTTCCTTAAGGTATATATAAAGGATAATCAGTTGTACTTTATAGCCAGGCTGTTATTACTTAGTACTTACACTTGAGTGATAGCTTTTTCTATTGTATATAAAGGATAATCAACATATTGGAGATATTCAAAGTCTCCCTTTCAACGAACAGGTTCATCCAATAGTTTGTGATTTTTGTGATTTATAAACATATGAATTTTATACATGTGATCTAATATATTTGTTTTTTCTTTTAAATTGTTTCAACTTCAAGATGCTAACTACAATGTTAATGAGGGATTTGAATCTGATTCAATGGGAGGATCAATGGGAGGATTCATGTCCTTATTGAACTCAATCCATTCATACCAATTCTCAAATGTCGATTGAAAGAAAAATAATGTCGAACCAAAAAGAATTTTATTTGGCAATACATTAAAGAGTTCAATCAGCTGATGATTCATGAGACAATTATTATTTTGGACAAGAAATAATAAAAATGGTTAGTTTCATGTGTACAAACTGCTCATCATCGTAGAATGGCAACTGATGATGATGATGATGATGATCCATCACTGCTTTCAAACTCCAATACAGCAGCTTGCTACTCCTGTTATTCCATTTATTAGTAATAATAATTAATGTGTATATATATAACTATATTAACTAGTACCAAATCAATAGCTTGCTAACTTACCCAATTGGACAAAATGTAATTTTCATCTTCCAAGATTCTTTCCTATATAAATTAAAACAAGTACCAAAAAATTTGTAAGCAAAATAACTATGGATATATGCATATATGCTTCATTAAAATGGGTGTAAATTAAATTTGTTTATAGGTACAAAATTAGTTTGTAACTAGTATTTTACCCGTAATAGAATTAAACTACTTTTATAAAATGGTCGTAAGGGACAAAAGTCCTCATTGGCTATGAAGACCAGAGTATTAAACAAAATTAAATAATAAAATTTTTTGTCATTATTTTCAAATAGAAGAGTTTAATTTTTTTACTTAATTTTAACATTCATTATCTAAAATTTGAAATAATTTAACGTGTATATTTTTAATAAATTTGTTATACTTGCTATTTAAAAATAATATTTTTTTCTACATGATAAATTAAACTATCATGTGTGCAAACTGTCTAATTCATGTGTGCAAAATCTCATTAAATTGGGTGCAAAACATCGAATTTATGTGTGCAAAAATTCATTACATTGGTGCAAAATGTGCTGAGTGAGGTGTGCAAAATCACATTAAATTAAATACAAAACATCGAATTCATGTGTGCAAAAAATTATTACATTGGGGTGCAAAATGTGCTGAGTGAGGTGTGCAAAATCTCATTAAGGTGGGTGTAAATTATTTGTGTGAGGTGTGCAAAATCTCATTAAGACGGGTGCAAATTGTATTCATAAGGTGTGCAAATTCCTGTTAAAATGAATGCAAACTATCTGATTTATGTGTGCAAAATCTCATTATAATATGTACAAATTAAACTTATTTATAGATATAAAATTAGTTTGTAATATAACCCCACTCATGCTTCCTGATATGAGAATGAGATCATGGGATATAACTACTCCAATTTATATATAAGATCACATAGGATTCATACATAGCTAAAAAAGGAATCATTCATTCATTGAAAATTGAAAAGTCTCTCTTGTGTTTGCTAACATTACATGCTACAGTGTAACTCTTTCTTTCCTAAAAGAAGCAACACACAATGAAAAATGTACAAAGTAGCATGCACTTGGTTCTCGCAATTGATGCCAAAGCCAAGGCTCAAATGGACTCCTGAACTTCCCCAAACATTCATTGAGATAATTAATCAGCTTGGAGGTTCAGAAAGTGAGTGCATACTATATAGTAAAAACTACAAAACAATACCTTTCAACAAAACAAGTATATCTAATGATCGCTTGAACTTTGTTATAT